>NC_048572.1:58220914-58315914 GCF_013265735.2 Oncorhynchus mykiss
TTGACTTGGAGTTACATTGTGTTGTTTAAGTGTTCCCTTTATTTTTTTGAGCAGTGTACATAGACCTGGAAAACTGGTCACTTTAATAATGTTTACATACTGTTTTACCCATTACATTTGTATATACTGTATTCTAGTTATTCTGTCATCCTATTCAACTATTCCTGAACATTTACTATTCTATCCTACGTGTTCTTCAGATATACTACATATTCTATCCACATACTGTCCATAATATCTATACATCCCATCACACATACTATTGAAGACATCAAAACTATGAAATAACACATATGGAATCATGTAGTAACCAAAAAAGTGCTAAACATATAAAAATATATTTAATATTTTAGATTCTTCAAATAGCCATTCTTTGCCTTGATGACAGCTTTGCACACACTTAGCACTCTCTCAACCAGCTTCAAAAAGTCACCTGGAATACATGTCAATTAACAGGTGTGCCTTCTAAAAAGTACATTTTTGTAATTTCTTTAATTCTTAATGTGTTTGAGCCAATCAGATGTGTTGTGACAAGGTAGGGGTGGTATACAGAAGATAGCTCTATTTGGTAAAAGACCAAGTCCATATTATGGCAAGAACAGCTCAAATAAGCAAAGAGAAATGACAGTCCATCATTACTTTAAGACATGAAGGTCAGTCAATGCGGAAAATGTCAGGAACTTTTAAAGTTTCTTCAAGTGCAGTCGCAAAAACCATCAAGCGCTATGATGAAACTCTCTCTCTGCAACCTAAAAATGTAAGTTCCCAGAACAGGCAACATTTTATTTAAATTTCTATTTTACCAGTCAGCAAACTTATAGCTTTGTTCCCAGAACCAATGGGAAACCAAAAACATACGTTCCCACAACTTCCAAGGAACAAAATGTTCTAGCTAGGACAGTGGCAGAATATTAACACAGAAATAACACGTACACACACAGACACACAGCCCTATTAAAGGCCACGCAAGCGATCAGTAGCTCAAAGCAGGAGCGGGGTTTCATCAGTCCACTAACACCGTAGATTTCTTATTGGGATTGCAGTGTACTGCAGACACCAGATGAGTGATGGATGTCAGAATTTTGGTTTGGTTTGCAGGTCAAGTCAAGGTCGTTGTCTCTCTGTTGATTGTTTTTGTGTCGTGTTCATGTAGTGGTTAAAGTGTACAGCCCTGTCCATTCTCTCTCATTACCTCCAGTCATGCGATCTCTCCCTTTTTGTGTGCCCTCTCTCTGCTTGTTTCTCCCCAATGGATTGTGTGTGCGTTGCCACTATTTGCAACATTAAAATGCATCATTACTAGACATCCTCAACCTCCCTAACCTCCCCTTTCTTCCCTCTTCTTCCTTCATTCCTAACTAGCATACTTTCCCCTTCTCTGTGAAAAAGAGTGTTTGACCCTACCTGACCCAAAACAGTGACCAGACCCATCCCCTCCACCCTCCTTCCCACCCACTCATCTGTCTCACTTCCCTGAGCATCAGAAGTAGAAGACAGCAGGATGGGGGGGGGGGGGGGATCACAGAGGGATGAGAGCGGAGAGAGAGAAAAAGAGAGACGGTCAGATGTAAACCATCTGTTGTTGAGTTTCTTTTATTATGAGATTAGAAGTGGAGCGTGTTAATTGGAGTGTGATAAGCCACATTAGATACAGTATCACAGCTCATCACTTCCCTGCCTCCTCCTAGTTACCTCTGTGGACACATCAGACTGTCTGGATAGACATTTGATTTGATTTGGCTATTTTGAATAGATTAAAATGTTACACCAGGCAACAGACACAGATACCAAAGTAGCATAGGACTACTGCATCTATATTTATGTAGCCAACGTTTGGGAGGAAAGACCACACCCAAAACATTCTCAATCCCTCCCCTCTAATCATTGCCTGCATTTATACTTTTTCTACCACTAACCTGTGTGTTTGCTTTCTGCGTTATACCAGAAGTCACAAGCTTTTGTAGTTCGCTACTCTTGCCTGCCCGACAGCTTTTGCGATTGCCATTTCTATGGCTAATTTGACCAACTAGCCACTTTAACCGCTAGGTCTTTGTTTTCACAGTTTCTGTTTAGTTATTCAATAATGATTAGTTTGTTTGTTACTCACAACCTCCGCCATGGAACAGCTCTCTCCTTCCGATGAAGACCTGTTCTAGGATACTCAGTTACAGCGCTCAGCCAGACCGAGCCAGCCGGTCCAACCATCCACTGGCTCCCCCACTAAACAAAACCGACTTCAAGACCTGCGCCCCCGTCACTCCAGACAGACACTGGGAGCCAACGAGAGCTCCACGATCCACCCGAAAAAAGCCATGCACCGCCGGCTTCTTCTGAGCACCACTTCTGAGCACCTGGGACCCCAGGCCCAGATACCCAGCCAGACCTTCCAGACCCATCCGCCGGGCCCGTGAATCCCTGTCGTCTCAAAGCGACTCCCAGCCTCCTCCACTTGACTCTGTTGCCAACGCCGCACATCCCCGGTGTCGCCTGACAAGCGCCATAAGGCCCACCACACCAGCTACCTTGGCTAACTCCTCTTGCTACACTCGAGGGCGATTTGCGGCCTACAGCGGCAACAAGTGCAAGCCACTAGCCATCACAGACTGGATGGTGGTCGGCCTCAAGAGGTTCCTCCGCGAGCAAGCAATAGATTTTTACCGGGGAGATCCCATGCTTGCTCCCCTCTCCATATTGTCTTCTCTGTTGTCCGTTCCTGCTGGCTCTTCTGGCTCTGCTCCCGCTGCTGGCTCAGAAGGTGCAGTCATCTCGTTCTCATGCCTGGAGGCCAAAACTCCATCCTTCCTCACCCCCAGCACAACACGCAACACACCCCAACCCCAGTGCAAACACCCCCCTGCGCAACGTGCAACACCCCACCCCACCCCAATCATTAAATCTACCTCTCTTCCTTCCAATCTCTCTCGGGTACAGTTCCTGACACCACCACCGCTCCAGCCTTCCTCTCTCCATCCCCTGCCTATCCCAGATCTCTCTGTCCCTAAACTCTCTATATCCAACATCCCCCTCATCCCTTCTTCACAGGCACCATCCATGCCGGTTGGGCCGGAGACCTTAACCCACTACCGCCGCCCTTCCATCCACAGCCGACTTCTTCAACATGGAAGTGAACAACACATCAACAGCTTCACTATCCCAACCATCTTGCAGCTCACCTACGTCTTTGACCCAGCCTTCACCAGTCTTCAACCCAGCCCAATCTTCCACACAGCCTCGTCGGTGTTCGACACCAGCCTCGGACCCGGCCCCACCAGTCTTTGTCCCAACCTTTGACCCAGCCTCATCAGCGGTTGACCCAGCCTTCACCAGTCTTCATCCCAGCCATCGACCCAGCCTCATCAGCCATAGACCTAGCCTTTAGCAGTCTTCAACCCAGCCTCATCGTTGTTCAACACCAGCCTCCTCAGCCTTCAAACCAGCCCCGTTGGCCAACGACCCAGCCCGTCATCCTTCGTGCCCACAGCCACCGAATTAGCCTCCAACGCAAGCCCACAGGCTCGGATTAGCCTCGGACACAACCTCTAAGTTAACAACCTATTCCCTGCTCCAGCAGGCCACACCACACCGCAAAGCAACTTCCTCTGCTCCACGTACCAACCATTTCCAGTCCGTTTGCGATCACACTCCTCGGGCCTTCAACCTCCCAACGTCCTCCTCACACTTCACTGAAGCCTGTCCATCCTGTTCACCCGGTTCACATCCGATGAGCGACGACGTGTCTCTCCATTCCCCCACACAGCTCACCACCATTCCTCTGGCCCCTGTCTCAGCCTCCAAAGCCTTCTTTGTGATGGCTTCCATCATCTGGTGCCCTTGCTTGCAACCTGCCAGAGAACCACACCCCTCCACCAAAAGTGCCTGCTCTTCATCGTCCTACGGACAACCACGCACCTCCACCAAAAGAAACTGGCGCTCTTCATCGTCCTACGGATAAAAACACCTGCACCTACCTCGATCATTACGACCTCCCTTCGACAAGCTACCTCAACTACCAACCCATTCCCTTACAAAAAAATCCTTAAAACTATTGTGTTAAATGTGTGGTCTATATCTAGTGAATATACACAAAAGAAATCAAAAGACTTGCTTCCATTGTGGACCTCTATTGGTAGGCAAGGGCCCCCTTTGACTTGTCCAGCTGTACCCTACCATTACTGGACTGTCCATTGGACTGGACAGAGTCTTAACTGTACCCTACCATTACTGGACTGTCCATTGGACTGGACAGAGTCTTAACTGTACCCTACCATTACTGGACTGTCCATTGGACTGGACAGAGTCTTAGCTGTACCCTACCATTACTGGACTGTCCATTGGACTGGACAGAGTCTTAGCTGTGCCCTCCCATTACTGGACTGGACAGAGTCTTAGCTGTACCCTACCATTACTGGACTGTCCATTGGACTGGACAGAGTCTTAGCTGTGCCCTACCATTACTGGACTGTCCATTGGACTGGACAGAGTCTTAGCTGTGCCCTCCCATTACTGGACTGGACAGAGTCTTAGCTGTGCCCTCCCATTACTGGACTGTCCATTGGACTGGACAGAGTCTTAGCTGTGCCCTCCCATGATAACAATAACTTATTTGTCTTTTTGAATGTGCAGAGGGCATGAATTGTGTGTATCATGAAACATATGAGGTTTGAGGACTTCAGTGACTTTTACTCTATCAGAGCAATTCATCATCTGGTAGTAGTTTAGTATCTTTGCTTGCTGTGGTGATGGTTAAGTAGTTAAGAGACAGAAGTGTTGATGGAGGAATGTACAAGTGCATAAGATTACAAGTGGCCTAGTCGGTTGTTTCCACATCATTTCAACCAAACAGTTCAATGTGATGACATTGAATCAACTAAAACTAACATCGACATGACGTCTGTGCCCAGTGGGGAAGTGTATGACTTATGTCCTAGTCCCGTCTGGAGTCTCTCCTCATCAGTGTGTGATTAGCTGGGTGTGGGCCTGTGCCATGTGGCTAAGTGTAGGGTGTTACCGTCCCAGCCGGGATAGGCAGGGAGGCTGTACTGTAGACCCAAAGGACTGTGGAGGTCTAACTCTAACCCATCGAGTTAAGAGCAGAGCACATCTGTTTCAGAAGACTGGCAAGTGTGACTCTCACCAAGAGGAAATATAGATGTGCTATCTTAAACTTGACCCTCCTTCTCACAGCAGGAAAATCATTTTGCAGCAACAGTAGATGTGAATTATTATGTGGACGATTTGCATTTCCTGCCGTGACAACGGAGGGATCAAATTAAGATAGCAGATCTGTATTAACTCTCTAAGTTTCGGAGAACTGTAACATGTAAAATGTTTGTGTGTGCGCTCCTCCTTCCTCTGCCTGAGTCACCTTTGTGTGTGTGTGTGTGTGTGTGTGTGTCTGTCTGCATGCGTGTGTTTACAACAGATCCACCCTCCTTTGTATCACTATAAACACAAATCGAGAGACATAAACAATTCGTCAGGCTTGGGCACATATATCTGTTGAATAGATTTGCACCGAAGCATCAGTTTAGCCAAAACCTCTAATTCTTCATAAATGAGGGGTTTATCATAGTTTCCCTTCTCATGGACTCCTCATATGGTCCTATGGAAAAAACTGTGGAGCCGTGGAGGCAGAAGAGCGTGTGTGTGTGGAGAGAGAGCAGTGGGTGCTACCAGCTGCCAGCTGCTAACAATGGAAAGAAATGGACAGCAGGGGTCAGCTTCCACTGCCCACAGAGGAAAGTGGGTTGGAGCTATGTGACGAAAGAGAAAATGAGAGAAAGAGAGAAATAAATCACGAAAGAGGGCGAGTGTGTGTGTGAGGATGAGAGGGAGTCAGAAAGTGACAGGCGAGGCCGAGTGACAAACACCTGAAGAGACCAAACGAACATTGGCGGCTGAAAGTCAACGAGAGAGAGAGGTGGAGGAGTAGAGGTCAAAGAGAACGTCAAGGAAAGACACCTAAGGGAGAGGTGTTGGATGGCAGGCAGCTGTGCCAGACAGAAGGTGCTGTTATCCTGGCAGGTGGTGGAGGGCCTGATGGTGTCATGCCAGGCATGTGAGAGTGAGTGAGTGAGTGAGTGAGTGAGTGAGTGAGTGAGTGAGCGAGAGAGAGTGAGAGCCTGGCACTTTGAACAGCAGCCCTTCATACACACAGACTCTCGACAGACACAACACTCCAGTATCACTAGCCAGTGGGTTATTGCCTTGTGTATGTCAGCCAATTGTATTTTTTTTTGCCTGCGATGCAGATTACTCCTCATTTAAGTAGATGTGATCACAGAGCTCTGGCTGACGGGCACACTCAGTTCTACACTTAGAATAAAGGGCGACTCCGTGAACCCTGGAGATGTTCAATGCTTCGAGCGCGTTCCACAGCTAAGGCCCTCGACACGACAACCAATGGCTGCGTGCCACGCCATCGACTGTGTGATCGACTAACAAACTGCTATGGCATATGATGTGGCTGGCTGACCCTTAAAATAACCACACTAAGATCTGTCAGGTGTCGGCAACGTCTAAGCTCTGCAACATGGCCCTTATTAAAGAAGGTTCAAAATGGAACCCCTCGCGTTACGTTAAGGTTCCGTTTTGAACCTTTACACAGGGGTTTCCCTGAACACCCATTTCAGTGTTCTTCGTGGAACCTGTTTGAACTGGAAGGATTCCCCGTGTGACTTTTACATTCATGATATGTCGATATCGATTCATGAAGGTTATCATTTAGAAATGCCTCTCGGGCTTAGTTCAGCTGTCTTACCCCGATCAGAGCCCCCAATATCAGCTTGTTTTATTCCTGTGTTTGTAAACAAACACAGTACAGCCTCAAAAGATGGTCCAAAGTATAATGCTGATATCATGGATGGTCAGCAATTGCATCCGTAGTTCTGTCTGTGAATTTCAGAGGGGTTACATTTCCAGCCCCATCCCCTAGTTTTCTTTTTTACGAAACAGTGATGGGGTAACCACTGTGATATTGTTTAAACTGCAGATTGCCCCGTGAAGAAACTCTGTTTCAAATTGGGTTGGCTGGGATTGAATGTCTCTAAGAAGTTGTTTTCATGGTTGTCTGAGCAAAACAGTGGGCTTTCATCTAATGACGAGGTCGTTATATAGTTCTAGGATTATACCACCTAAAAGCAGAAAGAATCCTATCACAATCTGTTATGATTTATAAGCAGTTCAATGAGGTTGAATACATGAATTTAAGTGTCTTGGGACCATCAGTAAACATTAGGATTGTCCACATTACGTGATTTTGTCCCCCCTAAATTAGACCCAGCATGGCGTTTATTTTGGCGCCAACATATTTGATTAATTCTCAGACAAATGTCCTGCTTTCAGGGTCACCTCTGCTGATGTCATAAGTGCCAAGGACATATGCTCCATTATGCCGCCTGATTGGCTCGTGGTCTCAGCATGCAAATCTCGTCGGGCAGCAGCCAGTGTTACAGCTTTCTTAATACACCAAGCACATCACTTACTGCGAAAAGAGGATGGCGGGAGGGAGAGGAGGGACACAGGCGGGAGAGAGAGAGAGGAAAAGGAGGAGAGAGGAATATGGAGAGAGGGACGGGAGACGGTTAGAAGGAGAAGAGGGTAGAACGGAGAGACAGGAGAGAGAGAGGAAAGAGGTAGAGGAGAAGGAGAGAGTTGGCAGGAGAAGGAGAAGAGCGAGGGGGAAAGGGATGGACAGCGAGCAATGAAGGGAGAGACATGGAAAAATATGACATTTTGGAGAGGGACAGTGAAAGAAAGAGGGTGTGGAGGAGGAGAAAACAGATGAAAAAAGAGGTGGGAGTGGATAGAGGGAAGAGGAGGGAGTGGATAGAGGGAAGAGGAGGGAGTGGATAGAGGGAAGAGGAGGGAGTGGATAGAGGGAAGAGGAGGGAGTGGATAGAGGGAAGAGGAGGGAGTGGATAGAGGGAAGAGGGAAGAGGAGGGAGTGGATAGAGGGAAGAGGAGGGAGTGGATAGAGGGAAGAGGAGGGAGTGGATAGAGGGAAGAGGGAAGAGGTGGGAGTGGATAGAGGGAAGAGGAGGGAGTGGATAGAGGGAAGAGGAGGGAGTGGATAGAGGGAAGAGGAGGGAGTGGATAGAGGGAAGAGGAGGGAGTGGATAGAGGGAAGAGGAGGGAGTGGATAGAGGGAAGAGGAGGGAGTGGATAGAGGGAAGAGGGAAGAGGTGGGAGTGGATAGAGGGAAGAGGAGGGAGTGGATAGAGGGAAGAGGTGGGAGTGGATAGAGGGAAGAGGGAAGCGGAGGGAGTGGATAGAGGGAAGAGGGAAGCGGAGGGAGTGGATAGAGGGAAGAGGAGGGAGTGGATAGAGGGAAGAGGAGGGAGTGGATAGAGGGAAGAGGGAAGAGGTGGGAGTGGATAGAGGGAAGAGGAGGGAGTGGATAGAGGGAAGAGGGAAGCGGAGGGAGTGGATAGAGGGAAGAGGAGGGAGTGGATAGAGGGAAGAGGTGGGAGTGGATAGAGGGAAGAGGAGGGAGTGGATAGAGGGAAGAGGAGGGAGTGGATAGAGGGAAGATGAGGGAGTGGATAGAGGGAAGAGGGAAGAGGTGGGAGTGGATAGAGGGAAGAGGAGGGAGTGGATAGAGGGAAGAGGAGGGAGTGGATAGAGGGAAGAGGAGGGAGTGGATAGAGGGAAGAGGAGGGAGTGGATAGAGGGAAGAGGAGGGAGTGGATAGAGGGAAGAGGAGGGAGTGGATAGAGGGAAGAGGGAAGAGGAGGGAGTGGATAGAGGGAAGAGGAGGGAGTGGATAGAGGGAAGAGGTGGGAGTGGATAGAGGGAAGAGGAGGGAGTGGATAGAGGGAAGAGGAGGGAGTGGATAGAGGGAAGAGGAGGGAGTGGATAGAGGGAAGAGGAGAGAGTGGATAGAGGGAAGAGGAGGGAGTGGATAGAGGGAAGAGGAGGGAGTGGATAGAGGGAAGAGGGAAGAGGAGGGAGTGGATAGAGGGAAGAGGAGGGAGTGGATAGAGGGAAGAGGAGGGAGTGGATAGAGGGAAGAGGGAAGAGGTGGGAGTGGATAGAGGGAAGAGGAGGGAGTGGATAGAGGGAAGAGGAGGGAGTGGATAGAGGGAAGAGGGAAGAGGAGGGAGTGGATAGAGGGAAGAGGAGGGAGTGGATAGAGGGAAGAGGAGGGAGTGGATAGAGGGAAGAGGAGGGAGTGGATAGAGGGAAGAGGGAAGAGGAGGGAGTGGATAGAGGGAAGAGGAGGGAGTGGATAGAGGGAAGAGGAGGGAGTGGATAGAGGGAAGAGGTGGGAGTGGATAGAGGGAAGAGGGAAGAGGAGGGAGTGGATAGAGGGAAGAGGAGGGAGTGGATAGAGGGAAGAGGAGGGAGTGGATAGAGGGAAGAGGAGGGAGTGGATAGAGGGAAGAGGAGGGAGTGGATAGAGGGAAGAGGAGGGAGTGGATAGAGGGAAGAGGGAAGAGGAGGGAGTGGATAGAGGGAAGAGGAGGGAGTGGATAGAGGGAAGAGGAGGGAGTGGATAGAGGGAAGAGGAGGGAGTGGATAGAGGGAAGAGGAGGGAGTGGATAGAGGGAAGAGGAGGGAGTGGATAGAGGGAAGAGGAGGGAGTGGATAGAGGGAAGAGGGAAGAGGAGGGAGTGGATAGAGGGAAGAGGAGGGAGTGGATAGAGGGAAGAGGAGGGAGTGGATAGAGGGAAGAGGGAAGAGGTGGGAGTGGATAGAGGGAAGAGGAGGGAGTGGATAGAGGGAAGAGGAGGGAGTGGATAGAGGGATGCGGAGGGAGTTGATAGAGGGAAGAGGGAAGAGGAGGGAGTGGATAGAGGGAAGAGGAGGGAGTGGATAGAGGGAAGAGGGAAGAGGGAGTGGATAGAGGGAAGAGGAGGGAGTGGATAGAGGGAAGAGGGAAGAGGGAGTGGATAGAGGGAAGAGGGAAGAGGGAGTGGATATAGGGAAGAGGAGGGAGTGGATAGAGGGAAGATGAGGGAGTGGATAGAGGGAAGAGGAGGGAGTGGATAGAGGGAAGAGGAGGGAGTGGATAGAGGGAAGAGGTGGGAGTGGATAGAGGGAAGAGGGAAGAGGAGGGAGTGGATAGAGGGAAGAGGAGGGAGTGGATAGAGGGAAGATGAGGGAGTGGATAGAGGGAAGAGGAGGGAGTGGATAGAGGGAAGAGGGAAGAGGTGGGAGTGGATAGAGGGAAGAGGTGGGAGTGGATAGAGGGAAGAGGTGGGAGTGGATAGAGGGAAGAGGAGGGAGTGGATAGAGGGAAGAGGAGGGAGTGGATAGAGGGAAGAGGAGGGAGTGGATAGAGGGAAGAGGGAAGAGGAGGGAGTGGATAGAGGGAAGAGGAGGGAGTGGATAGAGGGAAGAGGGAAGAGGGAGTGGATAGAGGGAAGAGGAGGGAGTGGATAGATGGAAGAGGGAAGAGGGAGTGGATAGAGGGAAGAGGGAGTGGATAGAGGGAAGAGGATGGAGTGGATAGAGGGAAGATGAGGGAGTGGATAGAGGGAAGAGGAGGGAGAGCATAGAGGGAAGAGGAGGGAGTAGATGGAGGGAGTGGATAGAGGGAAGAGGAGGGAGTGGATAGAGGGAAGAGGGAAGAGGTGGGAGTGGATAGAGGGAAGAGGTGGGAGTGGATAGAGGGAAGAGGAGGGAGTGGATAGAGGGAAGAGGAGGGAGTGGATAGAGGGAAGATGAGGGAGTGGATAGAGGGAAGAGGAGGGAGAGGATAGAGGGAAGAGGAGGGAGTAGATAGAGGGAAGAGGAGGGAGTTGATAGAGGGAAGAGGAGGGAGTGGATAGAGGGAAGAGGAGGGAGTGGATAGAGGGAAGAGGAGGGAGTGGATAGAGGGAAGAGGAGGGAAGAGGAGGGAGTGGATGGAGGGAAGAGGAGGGAGTGGATAGAGGGAAGAGGAGGAAAGAGGAGGGAGTGGATAGAGGGAAGAGGAGGGAGTGGATAGAGGGAAGAGGAGGGAATGGATAGAGGGAAGAGGAGGAAAGAGGAGGGAGTGGATAGAGGGAAGAGGAGGGAGTGGATAGAGGGAAGAGGAGGGAGTGGATAGAGGGAAGAGGAGGGAAGAGGAGGGAGTGGATAGAGGGAAGAGGAGGGAGTGGATAGAGGGAAGAGGAGGGAGTGGATAGAGGGAAGAGGAGGGAGTGGATAGAGGGAAGAGGAGGGAAGAGGAGGGAGTGGATAGAGGGAAGAGGAGGGAGTGGATAGAGGGAAATAGAGACAGACAGAGTGAGAAACATAGTTTAAGAGATAGAGAGAGAGACTGACAGCTCTCCATCCATCACAACACTTATCAGCGGTGCTGTTAGCGCCATTAGCCAAGGTGTGCAACGGCCCCTTAAGAAGCACTTAGACGCCATTAAAGACCACTATATTAAACAGACACACACACACACGCTGAGAGACACCATTCATCAACTGATGCCTGCAGGCTAACATCCCCCTGTTGTCTCGCTCTCTATTTATCTCTCACCACAACATCCTCTTCCACTGTCTGACTATGGCCTTGGGAATGTGGTCCATTGTTTGGGCAACAGGAATATACAGCTGGAGGTAGTTGAGGCTCATTGAGATGTATGATTTGACAGAATTATGAGGGCGTTGAAGCATCAAGGGTCATTATGGTAGGCTGTTGTGATGGAGTGTTTTGTAACAGAATAGGTTACATTTGGCCCCAACCAAGGCCCAGAGTAAATTTGTTGGTTATTTTTGTTGTGCATGAGAGAGAGAGAGAGAGAGAGAGAGAGAGAGAGAGAGAGAGAGAGAGAGAGAGAGAGAGAGAGAGAGAGAGAGAGAGAGAGAGAGAGAGAGAGAGAGAGAGAGAGAGAGAGAGAGAGAGAGAGAGAGAGAGAGAGAGAGAGAGAGAGAGAGAGAGAGAGAGAGAGAGAGAGAGAGAGAGAGAGAGAGAGAGAGAGAGAGAGAGAGAGAGAGAGAGAGAGAGAGAGAGAGAGAGAGAGAGATCAATGAACGGCCAAGCCAGGCCTAAAGCAACCACATGCATCCCATCCAACTCTCCCTCCTCTCTTCCCTCGATCTCCTCGCTGACTCACTCAGTCCATCTCTCTCCCTCCTCTCTTCCCTCGATCTCCTCGCTGCCTCACTCAGTCCATCTCCCTCCCTCCTCTCTTCCCTCGATCTCCTCGCTGCCTCACTCAGTCCATCTCCCTCCCTCCTTCCCTCGATCTCCTCGCTGACTCACTCAGTCCATCTCCCTCCCTCCTTCCCTCGATCTCCTCGCTGACTCACTCAGTCCATCTCCCTCCCTCCTTCCCTCAGCCAAGGAGCAGACTGTTAATCTGATCATTCACTTGTCAAACTAGACAAATGCAATTAGGAGGACGGGATACATTGGCGCAGAGGCCTCGACAGTTCACTCCTCCTCCCTCTCTCCATTTATCTCTCTCTCCCTCTGTGTCTCCATTTCCTGCCTCACCACAAATTAATGCACAGGCTATCCGTGTCCAGAACCATACAGAGCTATTACAGTGTGTGCGTGTGCATGCGTGCGCGCGTGTGTGTGCAAATGTGTATGCCAGTTTGCTACAGCGGGAAAGCAATCCTGCAGCAACAAGAAATTTGAATTATTATGTGGATTATAATTCATGGACATTTTTGTAGGGTTTGAAAAAAATGTTGTAAGGGAAAACCTAGTCTGAAATGTTCAACTGGAAATCACAAAGTTCAGAAGACTTTCTAAACCTCAAATACACTATATGTTTAAAATGTCCTTCGTTGCAGCAAAGTTCCCCTGCAACAGGGTGATCCGATGATGATCTTACATCTGTACGTGTGTGTGTGTGTGTGGTGAGATGGAGAGGTTTCAGATGACCCTCATTAGTGCTGTTTTGTATAGGACAGAGTCGGGAGAAGGGCCTGACAACAGATACAGCTAGTCTGTTTCTTATCCAGTGAATGGCCTGAGAATGACCCAGGAAGATAGCATGCCTTGTGCTGTCCTATTTTCACACGAGGTTACACACACAAACGCAGGCACGCACACACCCCTCTGGATATAGCTCTGGTGGTGGTAATGTCATACGGTATCATGATGTCAGAGTGGTGAGTGATCAGATTGGGATCATCAGGTTATCACATCAGAATCACTATGTATAAGGCTCCTGTGGGGGACAGTAATCCAGGATCATTAGGATGAATAGCAGTGGTGCAGTACACTAAGCCCCCTGGGTCAGAAACTGATTCAAGATCAGTTGTTTGTAGCCAGGCCACAGTAAGCCCTCTGAGGGAGAAACTGATTCAGGATCAGCCTGCAATGAGCAGACGTGGTACAGGGTAGGCCCAGTAAGCTTTCAGTAGGAGTAATTGGTAGTGGGAGGAGGATCAACATCAACTCTTAAACACAAAGGCACTGAATCCCACATCAATACCAGGGCTTATCTTGTAAGGGGTGAGAGGAGAGAGAAGGGAATGGAGGAGAGAATGAGAGAATCAACAGGATTATGGAGAAAGATAGAACGCGTAAACTACTGTGTGTGTGTGTGTGTCCCCGTGGGTGCATGTTTTTGTGGACTATGCAAAGTGGCTGGTATTGAGTATATGGTTTCCAGTAGTCAGGTATGAAGGGTGAATATTTCAAACAGAGAAAGGGAGTTAGTTACACTACCGTTCCAAAGTTTGGGGTCACTTAGAAATGTCTTTTTTTTTTAAAGAAAAGCCAGAAAAATTGTCCATTAAAATAACATCAAATTGTTCAGAAATACAGTGTAGACATTGTTCCAGAAGAAAGTATTTGTTTCTGGACATTTTGAGCCTGTAATCGAACCCACAAATGCTGATGCTCCTTATACACCAGCATCCCTAAGTCGCCTCTACACTCTTGACATTGAGACTGGTGTTTGCGGGTACTATTTAATGAAGCTGCCAGTTGAGGACTTGTGAGGCGTCTGTTTCTCAAACTAGACACTCTAATGTGCTTGTCCTCTTGCTCAGTTGTGCACCGGGGCCTCCCACTCCTCTTTCTATTCTAGTTTGCGCTGTTCTGTGAAGGGAGTAGTACACAGCATTGTACGAGATCGTCAGTTTCTTGGCAATTTCTCGCATGGAATAGCCTTCTTTTCTCAGAAAAAGAATAGACTGATGAGTTTCAGAATAAAGTTATTTGTTTCTGGACATTTTGAGCCTGTAATCGAACCCACAAATGCTGATGCTCCAGTTACTCAACTAGTCTAAAGAAGGCCGGTTTTATTGCTTCTTTAATCAGAACAGTTTTCAGCTGTGCTAAGATAATTGCAAAAGGGTTATCTAATAATCAACTAGCCTTTTAAAATGATAAACTAGGATTAGCTAACACAATATGCCATTGGAACCCAGGAGTGATGGTAGCTGATAATGGGCCTCTGTACGCCTTTGTAGATATTCCATTACAAAATCTGCCATTTCCAGCTACAATAGTCATTTACAACATTAACAATGTCTACACTGTATTTCTGATCAATTTTATGTTATTGTAATGGACAAAAAAGTGTGCTTTTCTTTAAAAAACAAGGACATTTCTAAGTGACCTGAAACTTTTGAACAGTATACTGAACAAAAATATAAACGCAGCATGTAAAGTGTTGGTCCCATGTTTCATGAGCTGAAATAAAAGATCCCAGACATTTTCCAAACGCATAAAACTTTTATTTCTCTCAAATGTTGCAGAAAAATGTGGTTACTTTCATGTTATTGAGCATTCCTCCTTTGCCAAGATAATCCATCCACCTGTCAGGTGTGGCATAAGAGTAAGCTGATTCGAACAGCGTGATTGTCACACAATGCATCTTGTGCTGGGGACAATAAAAGGCCACTCGAAAATGTGCAGTTTTGTCACACACTAACGCCACTGATGTCTCAAGTTTTGAGGGAGTGTGGAGCTGGCATGCTGACTGGATGAATGTCCACCAGAGCTGTGTGTGTGTGTGTGTGTGTGTGTGTGTGAGAGAGAGAGAGAGGATATATTTAACCTTTACTTTGATAGGGAGCCATGTTGAGACCAAGGTCTCTTTTGTAAATGAGCCCTGTAATTACAAAGATACACATCAACTACAAAATGCAAAACAGGATCATAGAAGAACACATTCTTCATCATAAAGGTCCTCAATCTGCAGTGTACTGTCCTCCTTGAGGTGTCTCGAACCAAAATTAGACAGCCAGCCAAGCGACATGGGTCAGACAATAGCCTCCTACCCCCAGTGGTGTGCTGAAGTCATACGGGAAGTCAATGAATACGGAGTGAAACCGAAAAGACAGATACAGTACGAAAGCATTGCCCCGACAAGCTCTCTATACATAACAGGAATAGCTAGCGCCAAATACTGTTAGTTTGAAAAGCTTAGGTGACAGCTGTGTTTTATACAGAAATACAGCATAGAAGTTCAAGTGCACTGTTCCAAGCACCTAACATGCTAAATAACTCTGCTGGTGTGAAATAATAGGCTATACCAATGGTAGCTAGCATATGTACACTGGACGGCAAACGGCTAACATAACTAGCAATGTAAAGGTACATAATCACAATGTTCTAAGCATTAGAAATGCAAAATACTTCCTAATGTAATTAGATGAATGGCTAATTAAACATTTTAATATTCACAAGCCATGCTTACGCAGGCATAAAAGGATGGCACATAATCCCATGAGTCCATTGCTGGCCTGACCAATGTGCTTCATCAAACGAAACACTTCCTGCTTCCTGTTTTACAGGAAGCGCCACAGAACAAAGTCCCATAGAAGAAATACGACGTGCCATACATGAAATGGGCAGCAAATGGCGCTAAATCACAAAGTGCGTGCAAAACATGAACGAGAGGCAGAACAAGCAGTCTGAATTGGCCTGGACGTACCAACATGTAGAAGTGTGTGAGCAGGTACATGTGCGGGTTATTATATGCATGTGAAATAATATTCCTAATTGCACATTATACCTGGGTTATTGTGTTAGCATATGCCCAGTATAGAGCAGCGTATAGCTTTACAGCGCCTCTCCTATCCCTCTGGTCACCACAGCCCGGTGCTCTGTCACTGGGGATGATTATCCCTCAACCCTTCACCCCCCCCCCCCCCCCCCCCCCCCCCCCGGAGGTCATGGTGCTGATGAGGGAGAGGTGGAGGGGGAAAGGTTGAGAGGGGGATGAAGGGGATTTGGAGGGCTAGATTGTGGTCCCTCTGGGGTCCCTTAGAAACAAAAAGGAAGAGCAAGGTCATACACACACACATATTCGTGCCCGGGCACACACACACACGCTCGCACACACTGTGTCATGTTAATGATGGTCATTAGTCACCAGGGCTGAAGGGCACTGGCTGGGGACTGGCTGCCCTATGGAACAGTAGGAGATTACTAAACACTTTCTTGAAAGAAATGTCTAGGATTTCTGACATGCCCATGTGTAAATCTTATCTGAAGGGATACCATGTATTGTCTGACTGCAATTTACTCTGTTGTATAAAAAATATACATGACTTTGAGCCAAAGCATGGCTGTTCTGTATTTTTCTATTTTAGCCAGTGTGTCTTCCAAGCCAGCTAAGACAACAGTATAGCCCCAGCAACAGTCTGCTCGTGTCACAGGCTGTCAGTCTGTAAGTACTGTTTACTCTTGGACAGGGCTCTCCAACAGGTCTCGCAGCCCACCTATGAGGAGCTCGCCAAACAATTCTGAAAGTGCATGGAATTTACACGTGTTCCACCACAAACTGTCATAAACAAATCTCACGAGTATCAGACACAGCCAAGCACCCAGCTACTATCTAATCAACGCAACATTGACATCATCCCACCCCTGTTCAGCCACTATTGGCTTAAAAAGCCAAACCTAACACAATATCTGCCAATTCAGTTCCAACAATATTTCCCATGTATGTCTGTGTGGTGCGTGCATTTTGTCTATCACTCTGTGTAAAGCCAGTTGATGTGATAACCATCTTGTGGGTTGACAGAAAAACTATGCCCAAAACCTTAAATGTTACCTGCAAAGTAGACTTTCCTGACAGAAGCATATCATGAGTAAGTATATAATTTGTATGTACTATTTGTTATTTAGTAACTCTGCCATGAAATGAGCAGCAGCTGTACAGAACCATCACTAGACCGGCACAGTAGATGCACATTCCTCAGTTGCTAGATGTGCAATTAAAGGGAAATTACAACCAAGAATCAAAAGTCTTCTGATGTGATTTGAGCGAGGACATGGACTCAGAACATCACATTTCTGTTGTTTCTCTATGAACAATTGGAATTTTAGTAAAACGGAGAACATCATTTGTGAAAATATAAAACGAATAAAAATAAAAATAATTTGCAGGGGAAAATCACAGATTTTATAGGGGCCTCCTTAGAGTTGTTTATGAACCATTATTTTACGAGGTATATTTGCAGAAAATTCTCTTGTACACTAAGGACCCGGAGAGGAGTTGACAACATAGTGCACTACTTTCTCTTTTACACTAAGGACCCGGGGAAGAGTTACAGGGGAGAGGAGAAGAGATGAATGTGCCTATTTGAAAGCTAAATACAGTATATATATATTTTTCATTTAAAAAGTAGCTCTCATGCTACAAAAGGAGACCCCTGCTCTAGGATAAACACACAGACAGTGTCAGTCTCTCTGAGATTTTAGTGTATGTGTGTGTGCGTGTGTGCATGAGCGTGTGTGTGCGTGCGTGCGTATACTCTAAGAGTTCAGTGTGTGTATGTGTGTGCGCATCTATGTGAGTGTGTTTCTACCTGTGTGTGTGTGACAGCAGAGCGGCACTCCCGGCTAATCCTAACAGACACAGAGTTCCGGAGAAGTCTGTCTGACTGGCATTGGGTCAGGTGGCAGGGGAACGATCTGTCATCCAGTCAGACACACAGCGACCAAGCACTGCTCTGAAAGGCCTGGAATATCAGGCCTTTTTTTGTTTTTTTTAACCCTGAGCGTTCAGGTAGCTGCTGGGGATACAGTATGTTGTTATTGTAGGTCTTCTCGCGGTGTCTGTGTCTCAGTCGCCCACATGTATGACCCCATAGGGACCACAATCTAACAGGGGTGAGTGTTTGAGTGAGTGAGTGAGTGAGTGAGTGAGTGAGTGAGAGAGAGAGAGAGAGAGAGAGAGAGAGAGAGAGAGAGAGAGAGAGAGAGAGAGAGAGAGAGAGAGAGAGAGAGAGAGAGAGAGAGAGAGAGAGAGAGAGAGAGAGAGAGAGAGAGAGAGAGAGAGAGAGAGAGAGAGAGAGAGAGAGAGAGAGAGAGAGAGAGAGAGAGAGAGAGAGAGAGAGAGAGAGAGAGAGAGAGAGAGAGAGAGAGAGAGAGAGAGAGAGAGAGAGAGAGAGAGAGAGAGAGAGAGAAAAACATTACTATAGGTGAGGTAATGTTTTTCCACTGCTCAATTGTCCAGTGTTGGTGATCACGTGCCCAGTGGAGCCACTTCTTCTTGTTTTTAGCTGATAGGAGTGGAACCCAGTGTGGTTGTCTGCCACTCCGAGATGCTGTTCTGCACTCCACCGCTGTTCTGCGCCGTTATTTGCCTGTTTGTGGCCCGCCTGTTAGCTTGCACAATTCTTGCCATTCTCCTTTGACCTCTCATAAACTAGCTGTTTTCGCCCACAGGACTGCTGCTGACTAGATGTTTTTTTGTTTGTTGAGCCATTCTCGGTAAACCCTACACACTGGCCCAGGAGGCTGGCTGTTTCGGAGATACGCCTGGCACCACGCTCCAAGCCACTTAGGTCACTCATTTTGCCCATTCTAATGTTCAATCGAGCAGTAAGTGAATGCCTCAATGCCTGTCTGCCTGCCTTATATAGCAAGCCACAGCCACCTGACTCACTGTCTGTTGGAGCGATCCATTTTTGTGAATGGGTGGTGTACGTAACAAATGGGCCAATGAGTGTATGTATGTACACTGATCATACAAAACATTAGGAACACCTGCTCTTTCCATGACATAGACTGACCAGGTGAATCCTGGATAAAGCTATGATCCCTTATTGATGTCACCTGTTAAATCTTCTTCAATAAGTCTAGATGAAGGGGAGGAGATATTTAAACCTTGCGACAATTGACACCTGGATTGTGTATGTGTGCCATTGAGAGGGTAAATGGGCAAGACAAAATATTTCAGTGCCTTTGAACAGACTAGGTTAGTAGGTGCCAGGCGCACTGCTTGGAGTGTCAAGAACTGCAACGCTGCTGGGTTTTTCACGCTCAACAGTTTTGCTATGTGTATCAAGAATGGTCCACCACCCAAAGGACATCCAGCCAACTTGACACGATTGTAGGAAGCATCGGAGTCAACATGAGCCAGCATCCCTGTGGAATGCTTGTCGAGTGTATGCTGTTCTGAGGGCAAAAGGGGTGTAACTCAATATTAGGAAGGTGTTCCTAATGTTTTGGACACTCGCTGTATTGTATGCAAACAAAAAAGGGGAATGATATTATTTTATACCAATACAATTGTTAAGAGAAAGATTTTGTTTAACAAGTATTAACTTTTTTTCTCAAAAAGGTACGGGTCAAAAAGATTGTGACCCTTGTTTTCCATACATGTCAGTACCTCACCTTGCAAGGATACCAGTACTGAGCCTGTTCTAAAAAGGTTTTATGAGATTGGAGAACACATTGGGAGGGATCTTGCACCATTCCTCCATACAGAATCCTTCCAGATCCTTGATCTTTTTCATCTGCCCTTATGGACTGCCTTCTTCAATTCAAACCACAGGTTTTCAATGGGTATCATATCTGCAGTCTGAGTCGGCCATAGGCAAAATGTTGATTTTTGTGGCCAATTAACCATTTCTTTGTGGATTTAGATGTGTGCTTGGGGTTATTGTCTTTCTAGAAGATCCACTTGTGGCCGAGTTTCAGCCTCCTGGCAGAAGCAACTCGATTGTGACAAGTGACATCAATAAGGGATCATAGCTTTCACCAGGATTCACTTGGTCAGGCTATGTCTTGGAAAGAGCAGGTGTTCATAATGTTTTGTACACTCAGTGTAGTTCAGTATGTGAATTATTTGTTTTATATTGTAATTTTTGCTCATATTTATCAATAATTTTGGACACCACTGTTTTATTTGTATTTATTTAAACTTTATTTAACCAGGCAAGTAAATTAAGAACGAATTCTTATTTACAATGATGGCCTATCAACCTACAACCTAAGCTTGATGCCCTCAATCTCACACAAATTATCAATGAACCTACCAGGTACAACCCCAAAGCTGTAAACACGGGCACCCTCATAGATATCATCTTAACCAACTTGCCCTCTAAATACACCTCTGCTGTTTTCAACCAAGATCTCAGTGATCACTGCCTACATCCGTAATGGGTCTGCGGTCAAACGACCTCGCCTCATCACTGACAAACGCTCCCTGAAACACTTCAGCGAGCAGGCCTTTCTAATCGACCTGGCCCTGGTATCCTGGAAGGATATTGACCTCATCCCGTCAGTAGAGGATGCCTGGTTATTCTTTAAAAATGTGGGCATTTAGGAACAGATATAGCCCTTGGTTCTCTCCAGACCTGCCTGCCCTTGACCAGCACAAAAACATCCTGTGGCGTTCTGCATTAGCATCAAACAGCCCCCGTGATATGCAGCTGATGCTCTGAAAGAGCTGCAAAATCTGGACCCCTAAAAATCAGCCGGGCTAGACGATCTGGACCCTTTCTTTCTAAAATTAAGAAACCTTTGTTTGCAATCACGGAGATCATACGTTTCCTGTAGTTCTTGACCAGGTTTGCACACACTGCAGCAGGGATTTTGGCCCACTCCTCCCTACAGACCTTCTCCAGATCCGATCCTTCAGGTTTTGGGGCTGTCGCTGGGAAATACGGACTTTCAGCTCCCTCCAAAGATTTTCTATTGGGTTCAGGTCTGGAGACTGGCTAGGCCACTCCAGGACCTTGAGAATCTTCTTACAGAGCCACTCCTTAGTTGCCCTGGCTGTGTGTTTCGGGTCGTTGTCATGCTGGAAGACCCAGCCACGACCCATCTTCAATGCTCTAACTGAAGGAAGGAGGTTAGAATTGGCTTCCTATTTCGCAACAAAGCATCCTTCACTCATACTGCCAAAAATACCCTCGTAAAACTGACCATCCTACCGATCCTCGACTTCGGCGATGTCATTTACGAAATAGCCTCCAACACTTTACTAAATAAATTGAATGCAGTCTATCACAGTGCCATCCGTTTTGTAACCAAAGCCCAATATACTACCGACCACTGCGACCTGTAAGCTCTCGTTGGCTGTCCCTCGCTTCATACTCGTCGCCATACCCACTGGCTCCAGGTCATCTACAAGACCCTGCTAGGGTTAGGGTTAAAGCCCCACCTTATCTCAATTCGCTGGTCACCATAGCAGCACCCACCCGTAGCACGTGCTCCAGCAGGTATATCTCATTGGTCACCCCCAAAGCCAATTCCTCTTTTTGGCCGCCTCTCCTTCCAGTTCTCTGCCGCCAATGACTGGAACGAACTACAAAAATCACTGAAACTGGAGACTTATATCTCCCTCACTAGCTTTAAGCATCCGCTGTCAGAGCAGCTCACAGATCACTGCACCTGTACATAGCCCATCTGTAAATAGCCCAAACAACTACCTCAGCCCCTACTGTATTTATTTATTTATCTTGCTCCTTTGAACCCCAGTATTTCTACTTTGCACATTCATCTACTGCACATCTACCATTCCAGTGTTTAATTGCTATATTGTATTTACTTTGCCACCATGGCCTATTTATTGCCTTACCTCCCTTATCTCACCTCATTTGCACACATTGTATATAGACTTGTTTTTCTACTGTATTATTGACTGTATGTTTGTTTTACTCCATGTGTAACTCTGTGTTGTTGTGTGTGTCGAACTGCTTTGCTTTATCTTGGCCAGGTCGCAGTTGTAATTGAGAACTTGTTCTCAACTTGCCTACCTGGTTAAATAAAGGTGAAATGTTAAAAAACGAGGCAGAATGAATCCTGTGAGGATGAGGCCTGGGATTCAAAATAAGAATGTTGAACAAAACGCACATCACGACAAAGAGAGACCTAAGACAGCAACACAAAATGGTAGCAACACAAACATGGCACAAGCACTGTTAGGCACAGACAACCTATACATACAGTGCCTTGCGAAAGTATTCGGCCCCCTTGAACTTTGCGACCTTTTGCCACATTTCAGGCTTCAAACATAAAGATATAAAACTGTATTTTTTTTGTGAAGAATCAACAACAAGTGGGACACAATCATGAAGTGGAACGACATTTATTGGATATTTCAAACTTTTTTAACAAATCAAAAACTGAAAAATTGGGCGTGCAAAATTATTCAGCCCCCTTAAGTTAATACTTTGTAGCGCCACCTTTTGCTGCGATTACAGCTGTAAGTCGCTTGGGGTATGTCTCTATCAGTTTTGCACATCTCATTCCTCCTTGCAAAACAGCTCGAGCTCAGTGAGGGTGGATGGAGAGCATTTGTGAACAGCAGTTTTCAGTTCTTTCCACAGATTCCCAATTGGATTCAGGTCTGGACTTTGACTTGGCCATTCTAACACCTGGATATGTTTATTTTTGAACCATTCCATTGTAGATTTTGCTTTATGTTTTGGATCATTGTCTTGTTGGAAGACAAATCTCCGTCCCAGTCTCAGGTCTTTTGCAGACTCCATCATCCAGAATGGTCCTGTATTTGGCTCCATCCATCTTCCCATCAATTTTAACCATCTTCCCTGTCCCTGCTGAAGAAAAGCAGGCCCAAACCATGATGCTGCCACCACCATGTTTGACAGTGGGGATGGTGTGTTCATTGTGATGAGCTGTGTTGCTTTTACGCCAAACATAACGTTTTGCATTGTTGCCAAAATGTTCCATTTTGACTTCATCTGACCAGAGCACCTTCTTCCACGTGTTTGGTGTGTCTCCCAGGTGGCTTGTGGCAAACTTTAAACGACACTTTTTATGGATATCTTTAAGAAATGGCTTTCTTCTTGCCACTCTTCCATAAAGGCCAGATTTGTGCAATATACGACTGATTGTTGTCCTATGGACAGAGTCTCCCACCTCAGCTGTAGATCTCTGCAGTTCATCCAGAGTGATCATGGGCCTCTTGGCTGCATCTCTGATCAGTCTTCTCCTTGTATGAGCTGAAAGTTTAGAGGGACGGCCAGGTCTTGGTAGATTTGCAGTGGTCTGATACTCCTTCCATTTCAATATTATCGCTTGCACCGTGCTCCTTGGGATGTTTAAAGCTTGGGAAATCTTTTTGTGTCCAAATCCGGCTTTAAACTTCTTCACAACAGTATCTCGGACCTGCCTGGTGTGTTCCTTGTTCTTCATGATGCTCTCTGAGCTTTTAACGGACCTCTGAGACTATCACAGTGCAGGTGCATTTATACAGAGACTTGATTACACACAGGTGGATTGTATTTATCATCATTAGTCATTTAGGTCAACATTGGATCATTCAGAGATCCTCACTGAACTTCTGGAGAGAGTTTGCTGCACTGAAAGTAGAAGGGGCTGAATCATTTTGCACGCCCAATTTTTCAGTTTTTAATTTGTTAAAAAAGTTTGAAATATCCAATAAATGTCGTTCCACTTCATGATTGTGTCCCACTTGTTGTTGATTCTTCACAAAAAAATACAGTTTTATATTTTTATGTTTGAAGCCTGAAATGTGGCAAAAGGTCGCAAAGTTCAAGGGGGCCGAATACTTTCGCAAGGCACTGTATATACAGTTGAAGTCAGAAGTTTACATACACTTATGTTGGAGTCATTAAAACTCGTTTTTCAACCACTCCACAAATTTCTTGTTTACAAACTATAGTTTTGGAAAGTCGGTTAGGACATCTACTTTGTGAATGACACAAGTACTTTTTCCAGCGATTGTTTACAGACAGATTATTTCACTTATAATTCACTGTATCACAATTCCAGTGGGTCAGAAGTTTACATACACTAAGTTGACTGTGCCTTTAAACAGCTTGGAAAATTCCAGAAAATAATGTAATGGCTTTAGAAGCTTTTGATAGGCTAATTGACATCATTTGAGTCAATTGGAGATGTACTTGTGCATGTATTTTAAGGCCTACCTTCAAACTCAGTGCTTCTTTGCTTGACATTATGGGAAAATCAAAAGAAATCAGCCAACACCTAAAAAAACAAATTGTAGACCTCCATAAGTCTGGATTGCTCTTTGGGAGCAATTTCCAAATGCCTGAAAGTACCACGATCAACTGTACAAACAATAGTACGCAAGTATAAACACCATGGGACAACACAGCTGTCATACTGCTCAGGAAGGAGATGTGTTCTGTCTCCTAGAGATGAACGTACTTTGGTGCGAAAAGTGCAAATAAATCCAAGATCAACAGCAAAGGACCTTGTGAAGATGCTGGAGGAAACAGGTACAAAAGTATCTATATCCACCGTAAAGCGAGTCCTATATCGACATAACCTGAAAGGCCGCTCAGCAAGGAAGAAGCCAATGCTCCAAAACCACCATAAAAAAGACAGACTACGGTTTGCAACTGCACATGGGGACAAAGATTGTACTTTTTGGAGAAATGTCCTCTGGTCTGATGAAACAAAAATAGAACTGTTTGGCCATAATGACCATCGTCATGTTTGGAGGAAAAAGGGGGAGGCTTGCAAGCCGAAGAACACCATCCTAACTTTGAAGCACGGGGGTGGCAGCATCATGTTGTGGGGGTGCTTTGCTGCAGGAGGGACTGGTGCACTTCACAAAATAGATGGCATCACGAGGAAAGAAAATTATGTGGATATATTGAAGCAGCATCTCAAGACATCATTCAGGAAGTTAAAGTTTGGTCGCAAATGGGTCTTCCAAATGGACAATGACCCCAAGCACACTTCCAAAGTTGTGGCAAAATGGCTTAAGGACAACAAAGTCAAGATATTCGATTGGCCATCACAAAGCCCTGACCTCAATCCTATAGAACATTTGTGGGCAGAACTGAAAAAGCTTGTGCGAGCAAGGAGGCCTACAAGCCTGACTCAGTTACACCATCTCTGTCAGGAGGAATGAGCCAAAATTCACCCAACTTATTGTGGGAATCTTATGGAAGGCTATCCGAAACGTTTGACCCAATGTTAAACAATTTAAAGGCAATGCTACCAAATACTAATTGAGTGCATGTACACTTCTGACCCACTGGGAATGTGATGAAATAAATAAAAGCTGAAATAAATCATTCTCTGCTATTATTCTGACATTTCACATTCTTAAAATAAAGTGGTGATCCTAACTGACCTAATACAGAGAATTTTTACTAGGAGTAAATGTCAGGAATTGTGAAAAATTGAGTTTAAATGTATTTGGCTAAGGTGTATGTAAACTTCCGACTTCAACTGCATATATAATAGAGAGGGAGAGAGAAAGACAGAGAGAGAGACACACACAGAGAGAGACAGTACTGCTGAGCTACGGGAATTCTCTAACCCATACTTGGGGGTTTCATAGAGGCTCAGTGATTCCTCTCCTCAGCTGCTCCCCATCTGGGGTGTATGGCGGGCCGGAGGAGATAAGAACGCCTTCAAAGAAAACGACACAGTCAGACACATGCACACGCACACGCACGCGCATTAAAGACGATGCAATGAAAATTTATTCTTGAACAGTGCAGCCTGTTATTGTGTAGTGTGGTTTTGGTCAGAGCCATGGTACTGACAGATTGGAGAGTCCCATTCCAGCAGGACTGGGTTTGTCTGCTGTCGATTTTGCTCTCTGCTTTTTGTTTGTGTGTGTCTCTGCAGGCCTGTATGTGCCTGTGTCTGTTGGTGCCAGTTTATGCTGCATGCCTCTGACTGTGTTTTTTTCTACTGTCTCTGTATCCCACTCATTGTGTTGTATGTGTTTGGCGTACAGTATCTTCCACTGCACATCCTATCCTTATCCTGAGAATACATTCTAAACACTTCCTCTCCGGGTTCATCTCTGTGCCATCTTTTCATACGCAGT
This sequence comes from Oncorhynchus mykiss, assembly GCF_013265735.2. Classification (NCBI taxonomy): domain Eukaryota; kingdom Metazoa; phylum Chordata; class Actinopteri; order Salmoniformes; family Salmonidae; genus Oncorhynchus; species Oncorhynchus mykiss. Next base: position 58,246,849 of record NC_048572.1, read on the forward strand.
ACAAAGCCATGAGACGCAGAGAGAGAAGTGGTGTAAAGTTTCGGAGAAGTCGGTGCAGAGCCCCAGTCCTCACAGCTAAACTACACTAAACGGCAGGGAGCTGTATCATAGGCAACACCGCTCTTTGAGTCTGACCTTTGTCCTACTGTTGTTTGTCGCAAGGGGGATTCTGGGAAAGAAAACACATAAAAGGGAAATTATACCCTTTCATTTTTGCATTTACTTTGCTTCCAAACCCCCTGTGAAGAGATGACTGTGTCATGTAAAGAGGGTGAGAGAGAAAACAGAACAAGGAGGAAAACATCGATCAACAGCTCAGCTAAGAACCACTAAAGCTATGCACAACAAAGTAAAGCACTACCACTGCCTGAACGTGACGTCTGTAGAGAACATAGGCAGTCTATCTAAATCCTCCTACTAGGACGGCTAGTAGCCTAGTTCACTGGTTCTCAATCCTGGTCCTGGGGACCCAAAGGTGTTGCACATTTTTGTTTTTGCCCTAGCACTACACAGCTGATTCAAATGGTCGACTCATCAAAAGGCAAAAACTAAAATGTGCTCCCTTTGTGTCCCCATGACCAAGGTTGAGAAGCACTGGCCTAATTGTTTAGAGCATTGGGCCAGTAACCAAAATGTTTCTGGTTTGAATCCCCAAGATGACTAGGTCAAAAATCTATCAATGTGCCCGTGAGCAAGGCACTTAATCCTAGTTGCTCTGGGTACAAGTGTCTGCTAAACTGTAAATGTAATCCCACCAGATTGGACTTCCTGTTTTACACTTCCTGTTTCCTGTCACATTCCAGATTACCTCCTGGAGCTGCTGAACCGTTCTGAGGTTGTCCTGCAAGAGTCCTACCCCCCGGTGCTAGGTTTCCTGTACACCCAGAACACCCGCGTGTTCTCTGACCTGTACACGGAGCTGAGACGGTACTACCGTGGTTCCAACATCAACATAGAGGAGGCGCTCAACGAGTTCTGGGCCCGCCTGCTGGAGAGGCTGTTCAAGGGAGCCAATGGACAATACCTCATAGGTACGTAAACATTACACGTTGAACTTAAATATGATCTTTGAAATATTTCATTTTTAAAATCTCCATTGAAAATAAATGCTGCTTTTTTCCCCCCCAACTTATCCAAACATTAAGTAGAATAATAATAAAATGATTTCATCAATCTGACTCCAATGTTATGTGAATGAATGCAACCGGCCCTGTGCGTCTCTGGAGGATCGAGCAAGATAGCGAATAATTGCATCAGTGACTCAGTATGCCTATAATGAACATGTGTCTGTCTTGCACCGTTATGCAATTATTAAGAGGCTGGGTACAAACAGCTAATCCCGGCGACCAATGTTCCAGCATGATTTTTTTGCGGCTAGCAGCTCAGGGATGTTAAGTTGGTACCCAAGCATGTGCTCTGTGTGGAGTGTAGTTAATTTAACAACTATCAAATTATAGGCATATAGCCAATCAAATAATGACTCTGTGAAAGGAGGAATGGATTTACCAATAGAATGTATTAGTCACAAAATAATTGACACTCAAACAATTACAGTGTACATGAAACACCACTCTGAATAATTGACTATAACCAATAGGCTCAGACTTTTATTTAACCAGGCAAGGCAGTTAAGAACAAATTCTTATTTACAATGACGGTCTACTGGGCAGCAGTTGGTTAACTGCCTTGTTCAGGGGCAGAAGACAGATTTTTACCTTGTCACCTCGGGGGTTCGATCTAGCAACCGGTTACTGGCCTAACGCTCTAACCACTAGGCTACCTGCAGACTTAAAGTGGTGACACTTGTCTTCAGTTCAGAATATTCTCTAAGACACACACACACAAAAAAAGGACGTGTGTCTGACATACACAGGAGCTTAGTAGCAGGTTCTCAAGGTATGGTAAACCACATTTCAAATAGCTCAAGTGGGAACCCAACCTGAATGAACATTTCTTAACACTTTGCTAGTGAAAGCAAAAGACAGCAAAACACCAGGCAGATTCTAATCTAATCATCTCCATTTGAATGTTATGACCAAACAACAGGAATGTGCCTGACAACCAGTCAACCCGACATACCATTTCAATTCCAGTCAGACATCGGCCAGAAGACACAATGCCATAAGACATATTAACATGTGCAGCCCTTGAAACAAACCCAACACGACAACGTAATTCACACAGTAACAGGAATTTCATTTGTTTCGAGTTTACGTCAGTCATCACACCTCTCCTAGCGCCAATGTCCCAAAGGACTTCCGTCGGGACGTCTCTTTCCCGAGATTGCCACGGCCAAGGTGTTGACTCTCTCCTATGAGATGCAAATATACAGCCGTCCATCCAGACAATGGCAAATTGTATGAACGTGCCAGGCTGGCGTCTATCACTGGCCTTCGTCATCGTTCACATTTGTTCACTCTCTATTTTTCCGACCCCACAAACTCTTGCGTTGAAATTGAATAACCTCAACCCTGGTAAATATTGTCATGATTTTCATCTTGTTTGCTGTCAACTTTTATTCTTAACTTTGTGAGGTTGTTATATTGCTTTAGCTGTCATTATGAGGGAAGTATGAAGGGTGTTTAACTAATAAAGTTGTTTTGATTGTAGGTGATGACTACCTGGAGTGTGTGTCCAAGCAGTCGGAGACGCTGCGACCCTTTGGTGACACCCCCCGTGACCTCAAGTTGAAGGTGACACGTACATTTGTGGCGGCACGCTCCTTTGTCCAGGGACTGGTGATCAGCGGGGAGGTGGTTCGCAAGGTGTCACAGGTAAGACAGATTATGTTTCTCCCTCTTATGTTTGCCAGTGTCTTTGTCTCTCTCTCTCTCTCTCTCTCTCTCGCGCGCGCACGCTGTCCCTCTCTCATCCTGTCAATTAAACCTACTGTACATCAATCTGCCACTTTATACACCAAGAATCTGGAGCTTTGAGATACGTTTCGAGAAACGTTCTACCAAACTAATGCCACGGCATGAGAGAAGAATCCCTGGTGCCTTTTCTTCTAATGTAAACAAAACACCCACACTACAGGCAGCTAAATGGACGGCTCAAATCCTCCATGAATCCTACAGCATCCGGCAATTTATTTTGTCTTGTCGTGTTGTCTGTGGCTTCGGACCTTTGTAGCGGCTGTGCGTCACACTGTGTACAGAAGTTCTATGGCGGCTCTGTACTGCTTCTCTAGAACAGTGTGTGGCAAACACACTCAGTCACGGGGCCCATTAACAGCCTATAAATAGGGCTGTGCGTCTCATTACTGGCCAATTAATCTCTGATAGAGTTACGGCGCATCAGAAGAGGGAGAAATCTAAGAGCAGAACACTAGGTCGTTCACACATACAGTGTGTACAGGAGAGAAGGGAGAGAGTGAGCCACAGCTCTGGACAATGTCAATGGAGCTACCTGAGGTAGAGGAAGGGAAGGTAGGAGAGTAGAGGAATGGGTTGAGAGTAGAGGAATGGAGGAGAGAGGAAGGTGAGGAGGAGAAAGGGGAGATTTATGCATTATGTGGAGTTTCGAGTCTGATTGGACCAGCCAGGGAGGCAGCGGGCTGAGCAGAATGCCAGATGGCATGCTGGGATATGGGTACGCCCCCCCCCTCTCCTCCCTGTAGTTCCAATCAGACTGCAGTTGGGATTGTGTGGTTAGGAGAAAGGGAAACGGAGAGAGAAAGAGCGGGTATAGAGGGTTTAGATGAGGTAGAGAAGAAAGAGCGAATGGAAGACAACGGGTAACAGAGGAAGGAGAGTCGGAGTGAGAGGGACACTCATGTACACACATGTTGACCTTGGCTGTGACAAGAGATCACTGTGAGATGTACACCTTCTCTCCCCCTCCCCTCCCCTGCCATCAAATCACACCGTATCCCAGAGTACTGTCTGTGTGGCTGTGTTAATGCGTGCCAGAATACTCCCTGACCTCATTGAGAATAGCAACGGTTGCCCTGCGCCCCGGCATTAGTGCAAGGATGACATTTTGTAATTTGTAAGAGCCGCACTAATTACTTACGCATTTTCCCCAGCCAATGTCATTTAATGGACACATCGCTGAATGTCCTTCAGCAGCAGCAACACGGCTATAGTCAGGAAATATGGATCAGATCAAGCAGCTCTAGGGGAGAGGAGGAGAAGGGAGGGGAATAGGTGTGTGGGGGTGAGATAGCTAGCAACTGCTTATCAGCCTGACACCCTGCGGGCTGGCAGTGCTCTGTAGTCCAGCCTAGCAGGTCTGGAGAGTGGATCCACAGGGTATACGTCATAAATAGAAATGCCAGCTTAGCGTCTGGCTGTCTGCCCATGCTAATACTATTCCTTGTTCCCCTGCTAGGCTAGGCTACACTAACTGTTGCCATGCTAATGCCTGGCCTTTTCCCCTTAAGCCCATGCTAACTCTAATGCCCACTTACAGTATGCCTGTGGCATGGCTGGGCTAACTTCTGCCATGCTTTCCCTTATTCCCCCGGCTACGCTAGGCTACACTACGCTAGCTGTGGCCATGGTAATTCTGGGCCTTATTCCCTTATGCTCGCGGCTTCGCTTCGCTAGGCTTCGCTACCTGTGGCCACTGTAATTCTAGGCTTTATTCCCTTATGCTTGCAGCTAGGCAATGCTACGTTGTGCGCTTAATTGAGTTACCCGAAGGTCCCTCTGTGTGGGCTGTGTGTCTTACACTTAGAGAGGTGCATCACGCTAACACGCTAACCTTCACATCAGCACAATACCCTCACCTTGCCATATGGAGAGGACAATTATATAGTAGTGAACACACTTTTAGTAGGCTATACTTCCTCATGACTGTTGCAAAGAGATGACCTCAAACAGTTTATAAAAGCCTAATTTCACTTTAATAACTGCACTTTCCATATTTCAGAATAGGAGAGTGTGAACTGTATCTTTCCCTATTCCGGTAATATCAACAAATGTCATTGGTGCGCTGATTATAACACTCCCCTTGCACTATGCATGACGGGGGGACATTTTTCACCATCGCATCAATATTGACCCCCTACAGAAGAGCGGATGTTTCTCAGTAGTAGTGCTCTGATTTTAACCTTACTCTTGTCTTGTGTGTGGAGGGGGCCATTTCTCATGGGTGCGTTGACATTAACTGCTGCAGCAGGAGCTGATTGCCTGAGCCCAGGGCTATACTTTATGGTGCCTCTCCTTTCCAACCGCCTGCAGATGTGTGTGTGTGTGTGTGTGTTAATCTGTGAGTGTGGGTTAGTGTGCACACATAAAGGAACGGGAAAGATTGAGAGAGAGAGACAAAGAGAGAAACGTTTTTGCTCAGAGATAGTTCTCTCTCTCCTCCCTGTGTGTATTCCCTACCTTCATCACCACCAGTTTTCAGGGACGCTCTCTGTCCTGATGGTACAGTACAGTAGGAAGTAGGCCACAGCACGCGCCACATATATCACTATGAGGCTTGGAGTCTAGTACGGCTAACACAGGGGGAAGAGGCTACTCATATATCTTCATTAATTACACAATGAGAGAAAGAGAGAGAGGCCACCCTATTCCCAGGACCTCTCTGACATGTATACAGTATATGGAGATGTAGTGTAGGCAGGGTCACAGTGGTAAGGTTGAATAATGTACTGTTTACATGTAGTACTGATAATGTCATTGGCGTGGCACGTGCGCACACACACACACACACTTAATTCACAATTCTCCAAAGGTTACCTAATTAGTGTAAGGTCGGTGTGTAGAACTGTGTAGTTTGTGTCTGTGTCGGTTAGCAAGGCCCAGTATCTCTCTCTCTCTCTCTCTCTCTCTCTCTCTCTCTCTCTCTCTCTCCTCTCTCCTATCTCCTCTCTCCTCTCTCCTCTCTCTCTCTCTCTCTCCTCTCTCCTATCTCCTCTCTCCTCTCTCCTCTCTCCTCTCTCTCTCCTCTCTCCTCTCTCCTCTCTCTCCTTGGTGTGCATCCAAAGAATTACAGGGAGGAAAACTGTGAGCATTAACCTCAAGCAATCAGGGCATGGATGATTTGCTCACTCCATTAAGCCTATTGTCTATGGTTTGGGATGTCAGAGCTACAGTATGCAAGCCTGAACCCAGATTTGTTTGTGTCCCTCTCATTGCCTCATTGTTTGGCATGACAATGAATGAAAAGGAGTTGACAAGACAGCACAAACAGATCTGGGATCAGGCTAAACAGTATAGCGTCGCTGTCTGATGAAAACCTCTCATCTTTGACGGTTGACTTGTTTTTTAAAACATTTATTGAAGGCAATGACTCCCTTCTATGTACTCTGAATATTTCAAGACTCTAGGACCAAGAAAATTTATGGAAAATAGCTTCTGACGTTTCAGAATTGTATGTTCTGTAATGGGAAAATATTTGTCCATTTCCTGAAAAGTTTCTGTTTTGGAGATAAGAGTTTTCCATCAGACGGTGACGATAATAGGCTTCTCTGGCTGCAGTCATGCTACAAAGCCCTCACTTCATTGAATGTGTGCAGGATGATAACATTAACTCAAATGAAGGAAAAATCCTTCCTTTCAAATATTCTGTCTCTTCCTTTGTGTCTACTCCCTGACTCTAGGTCTTCGTGTTCTCTCTCCTGTCTCTCCGTTTGCTTTCTGGAACTTTATTACTGTCAACTCTTTTCTTCTGGCTCCACATACGCCTTTCCACCCCCCCCCGTCTCTCTCTCTCATCAAAACAGTGATTGCCTGACTCATTCCTTTGCCTAACGAGCGGAGGAGAAAAGGAGTGAAGGAGGAGAGGAGGGGGGACACGGGGGCGTGCTGTCGAGTCAGGATGTGAAACCAACACTATTTTATGTCATCACCGGAACCCTGCATTCCCATTGATTCATATTGACTGTTTCCTAATCAATAGATAGTCACTGACCTGCTGTCAACATCAATATCATCAACAGTCTATTTTTATGTAAAGTCAACTGTCTCCTGGTACGATATCAGTAGCAGGTTAACAATCCCATTATAATGAGTAGATAAGGAACCTAGCTCATCAGTGCCATCACTGTCAGGTATCATTAGAGGAAGAGGCTTCTGTCCGTGGTCCTGAGACCATGTTCATTTGTCTAGAACATTGGATACTGTTAGCTAATGTCTGCATGTTTCTGCTAACTACGCTTTGTCTGACTTTGGTATGACAAGGGTGGCGGTTTCCAGGAAAAGCATCACACCGCCCCCGATGTCAGCTAAGAGGAGTTTGGTATTCCGAGCTGAGCTCTCAGTCTCCCTCTCACACAGATACACACACACACACACACTTATACTGGAGTTTTGTATGCGTAGCCGGGGCTCTCTTACTAGCAGGGCTTACTGGTATTAACCCAGTTTCAGTCATAATGCATAACCCTTTCCTTAGGGAACAGCCCAGTGGGATAGCGAGAGAGAGAGAGAGAGAGGGAGAGAGAAAGAGAGAGAGAGGCGGAAGAAAATAAGGATGGAGGGATCTGGTGGAAAGTGAAGACGGATGTGTCATGCAGTGGGAAAAAAAGCTAATTCTCTTGGCTGATCAGTTTCCACGGTAACCAGGTTGACTAAAACCTACAAGTGTGGCGCTAGCGTAAAAGGATGGCCATGGGAAGTGAACTCCCGCTGTATTGTGTGTGTGTGTGTGTGTGTGTGTGTGTGTGTCGTTTGTTCACACATCGCCAAGGAAACTCGCTTATTCACAGGATCTTAAGCTGTTCTCCTTTCCACATATCTCAGGACCCATGATAGCGAATGACAATAATGGAACTATTGTAGTAGTGGCAGAAGCAGTAGTAACCGTTGGAATGGCAGGGACAGTCACTGAAGGGCCTGATGCATTTATTTCAGTCTTGTTTGTCATTGGAACATATGCTATTGCTCATAGAGGTGTTGGAACGGCCAAGGCTTTGTATGAAAAGAAAACCATAAGAACTCACAGGGACATTCATTTCATGATTGAAGGGAAACATGTCGGTCTGTATTTAGCCTGGATGCCAGGCTGTTTCTGCCTCTGATTTGTCAAAGCTGCAGTTAACTCTAATGAACTTATCCTCTGCAGCAGAAGTACCTCTGGGTCTTCCTTTCCTGTGGCGGTCCTCATGAGAGACAGTTTCATCCTAGCGCTTGATGGTTTTTGCGACTGCACTTGAAGAATGCACATTTTCTAGATTGACTGACCTTCATGTCTTAAAGTAATGATGGACTGTCGTTTCTCTTTGCTTATTTGAGCTGTTCTTGCCATAATATGGACTTTTACCAATTAGGGCTATCTTCTGTATACCTCCCTACCTTGTCACAACACCACTGATTGTGTCCAAACTTTTGACTGGTACTGTATGTGTCATCTGTTTTGTTGTGTGCTTCCTCTCCCAGGTGCCCCTGAGCCCAGAGTGTGTGCGTGCCATCATGAAGATGACGTACTGTCGCCACTGCCGTGGCGTGCCCTCTGCCAGGCCCTGTGCCAACTACTGTGCAAACGTGCTGAAGGGCTGCCTTGCCAACCACGCCGACCTGGACACAGAGTGGAGAAACCTGGCTGGTGAGACATATAAACACACACACACACACATTTGCACACTCATTTCATTTAATGCCTATAAGCATGCATTCACATTTTAATATTGTATCCCCCCCCCCCCCCGTCCCCCCCGTCTCTGTAGATGCCATGCTGCAGGTGGCTAACAGGTTTGAGGGTGCATCCAGTGTGAATGTGGTGTTCCTCTCTCTCCCCAAGCGTATCTCAGAGGCTATCACCACCATGATGGACAACATAGACACCTTTAACACCAAGGTCAGTACAGCAGTCAGCACACTCACACACAAAACACGCACGCGCACGCACACTTACAGATATACTACCGCCAGTCCACACTTTATAATATTATTACCGATCAAACTAATACGGTGTTGATCAGGGCTCATAGCCATATCACGTATTCAGAGCCTGATGTTGAATACCTGTGCTGATTTAATGTAATAATGTTCCACATACCTGAACAGGGACTCATAACACAGTCTCAAGGCCAACCATTAACTTCTCCTTTTAATGGTGTACAAGCACCACTTTTATGTGCCTGTTAAAAAGCATAAGGAGCCATGAAATATTTTTTATTTTTATGTAGTGAAGGTGGGAAAATATGTAAATAGTTTTGGGGAACAAAGGCTTCTCTGTACTGCGCAGGTGTCGAGGTCAGATTTGGCCTGAGGCTCTGCCATGACCTGGCAGACTAGCCTTCACAACACCAGACAGGATCAGATTACATGATTCTAACCTTAACCACTAGGGAGGAAACCAGCTGACCTGAGATCAGTGTCTAGGGACAGCTTCACCTGCTTATTGACAGTCTTCTATCGATGATCGATGATCTTCTATCGATGATGTATAGGCCTATTCGTCCTACCAGGTTTAGAAAGTCAGTTTGATTCATAAAATGTTTCAGTGTGCAACTACTGCTATTGCAGCTGCTCTGGTTTCATTAGTTATCACATGTCAACAGAGTTACAGTTAGGATTGGGAGTAGGACAAATTTGTTCAACATCCGTGAGTAGGGGCACCTTCTACCTCAGGTTGGTACCATACAGTATATCATAGATGTGTGTTTACGTGTTTTATAGAACAGTTATTTATGCAGGAGAGGCAGAGAGCCTCAGAGCTATCCAAAACAGACTAAACAAGAGGCCAGTTTAACTTAAATCTGAAGGAGCGTAGGAGGTGTGTGTGTTCTTGGCATTGAAATTCTTAGGTTACTATATGATGTTAAATCTGAGTCCTCTGGCATTGTATGTAGTGCTAACTACTGTAAGTGGTGCGAAGTAGTGCTAAGTACTGTAAGTAGTGCTAACTACTGTAAGTGGTGCGAAGTAGTGCTAAGTACTGTAAGTAGTGCTAACTACTGTAAGTAGTGCTTGTAGTGCTAACGATTGTAAGTAGTGCTAACTACTGTAAGTAGTGCTAACTATTGTAAGTAGTGCTAGTAGTACTAACTACTGTAAGTAGTGCTAACTATTGTAAGTAGTGCTAGTAGTGCTAACTACTGTAAGTAGTGCTAGTAGTACTAACTACTGTAAGTAGTGCTAACTATTGTAAGTAGTGCTAGTAGTGCTAACTATTGTAAGTTTTGCTAACTATTGTAAGTAGTGCTAACTATTGTAAGTTGTGCTAGTGGTGCTAACTATTGTAAGTAGTGCTAACTGTTGTAAGTAGTGCTAGTAGTGCTAACTACTGTACGTAGTGCTAGTAGTACTAACTACTGTAAGTAGTGCTAGTAGTGCTAACTATTGTAAGTTTTGCTAACTATTGTAAGTAGTGCTAACTATTGTAAGTTGTGATAGTAGTGCTAACTACTGTAAGCAGGGCTAGTAGTGCTAACTACTATAAGTGGTGCTCAGTAGTGCTAGTAGTGCTAATTACTGTAAAAAGTGCTAACTATTGTAAGTAGTGCTAACTATTGTAAGTAGTGCTAGTAGTACTAACTATTGTAAGTAGTGCTGGTACTACTAACTACTGTAAGTGGTGCTAGTAGTCCTAGTAGTGGTAACTACTGTAATTAGTTCTAGTAGTGCTAACTACTGTAAGTAGTGTTACAGTAGTAGTGATAGTAGTGCTAACTCCTGTAAGCAAGGCTAGTAATGCTAACTACTGTAAGCAGGCTATTAGTGTAGCAGTGCTACAGTAGTAGTGCTAGTAGTGCTAATTACTGCAAGTAGTGCTACAGAAGTAGTGCTAGTAGTGCTAACTACTGTAAGTAGTGCTACAGTAGTAGTGCTAGTAGTGCTAACTACTATAAGTAGTTCTACAGTAATAGTGCTAGTAGTGCTAATTACTGTAAGTAGTGCTACAGTAGTAGTGCTAACTATTGTAAGTAGTGCTAGTAGTGTTTACTACTGTAAGTAGTGCTAGTAGTGCTACAGTAGTAGTGCTAAATTCTGTAAGTAGTTATACAGTAATAGTGCTAGTAGTGCTAACTACTGTAAGTAGTGCTAGTAGTACTAACTATTGTAAGTAGTGCTAACTACTGTAACTAGTGCTAACTATTGTAAGTAGTGCTAGTAGTGCTATCTACTGTAAGTGGTGCTAAGTAGTGCTAGTACTACTAACTACTGTAAGTAGTGCTAACTATTGTAAGTAGTGCTAGTAGTGCTAACTACTGTAAGTAGTGCTAGTAGTGCTAACTATTGGAAGTAGTGCTAACTATTGTAAGTAGTGCTAACTATTGTAAGGGAACACCCCCCTGAAATTGACAGAAATGAATAGGATCACATTGGCACCGTACGAAAGAAATATACACGATGTACAATACCACTCAATTGGACAACGTTTCATTCAAAGTTGATTGCAAATGCCATGTGGCAATTGCCAAGTGTAACACTGCAAAAATCCAATAGATGGCGAGTGCGCTCCACCGTAATTTTTCATATTGCAAATGTAACACAAGTCAAGACCCAAGAGTAAAACGTATCACCCCCTTAAAAAGTGCTTTCTGGACCGTTTTTTGAAATTCTTTCGATTTTTTTGTCAATTACACATGTATAAGAACTGTATGAACACACTTTTGTCAAATTTTAGTATCATTATTAGTTTTATTTTTTTCTTGTCTATAAGGCATATGTTTGGTCCATTTGCAAGATGATTTCATAGGAAGTCAAAAGTCGAAACTGTGAAAAGAAAAGAAAAAACGTATCACCCCCTTAAAAAAGTGTTTTCTGGACCATTTTTTTTTTATTTTGTTTTTTTAATTCTTTAGATTTTTTGTCACTTACACATGTATAAGAACTGTATGAACATACTTTTGTCATTTTATTATCATAAAAAAAATGTTTTACTTGTCCATAAGGCATATGTTTTGTCCATTTGCAATATGATTTCATAGGAAGTCGAAGTCAAAAGTCACTTTTTTTTGTTGCCAAATGCCATAAGAAATGTAAAAATGCATTGTGAAAGATTTGAAGTGCCAAATCAGGATGTTATGTCTATTTGCCATGTATGATCAATGGAAGTCGGTTTGCAAACCCCAAAGTCAGTGAACCATGTCTCAAAGGCATTTATACTGCCCAAATTATATATATATAGCACTATGTTAAACCATGAATCAACCTAGATGGTCTATTTGTCATGTATACTGAGGGAGAAGTGGGACGTCCAAAATGACAAGGGGCGCCCCCTATTGGATGGGCACGGATGGGGGCTGCTCCCTACGCAACCGTGGACCCCTTGCTACCCTGTAATGGCATTAAAAAACATTTTAAAATTGTGCTCCTGGTAACCCATTCCAATCACCAGGTGCACGACTGTCCATTTGCAATATGTTTCAATGGGCAGTTACCATCACGAATTTGACATGCTCAAAAATTCTTCAGAAATGCAAAATTGACTGGCCTGATGAACTCGGGATGGCCAGGCAGTGCTAGTGGTACCTCTCCATCGCTCGATGGTGACATGAGAGAAGTGGGACTCGTTTTTTAACGTTTTTTAAAAAATGTCCAAAATCCTCTCCATCTCTCGTTGGTGTTGATTTCAGAATGTCATTTTGGTGATTTTACCTCACTGTTTAAACATATTGCAAATGGACAAAAGTCAGCCAGTAAGTCACCGTCCATCAATAAATTAGATCTCATTCTGACACCAAACTGACACCACACCCACTTCTCCAACTCGTTTAGAGGCCAACTATCACATATTTCAGAGCAGGCCCAAAATTCCTTCTGCCTTCTGTTCAAACCATAATAAAAACATAAACCACGTAGTTACGTTCTAGCTGCGGGTCCAGTTCTGATATTATATGTAGGCCTAGCTGAGGCAACCCCGAATCCCAAGTTTCGGCTCGATAGGTCATTTGGAGCCCGAGTAGCGACCTTAATTGGTGTTGAAAATCCACATTTTCCGGGCATTACTACAGGGTCCTTGAATGAGCTATTGGACAGAAACGTTAGGGTCAGTCTCTATGGGCCGAGGCGGTTTCAATGCACCTCGTCGTGCGACTCTGGGACATTTCTAAATGTCGTCATTTTCGTGATGTCAAAATGAATTGAAGTTATTGCAAATGTACGAGGCTGTTTCTCCTTCTGAGAACCTCCAGAGCCACATAACTCACCGTGCAATCTCGACTTAAGCTCTAGAACAGGTTTCTAAAGTTTTGGAGCTCTAGTTCTAACGGTTCTTTGATAGTTTGAACAAAGGTAACTATTGCAGGCTCTGTCTGTCTCTAAGCCCCACACTGTGTCACTTCATCCTTGCTGTGTGGGTGTGTGAGTTTTTCTTGGAAATTTGATGGGATGAATGACTGATTTACAGTTCATGTGTGTTGCCTAATCACACATGAAGTTTTGGAAAGATCTGACTTTTTTAACCCTTCGAAACAGCCCCTTTGACCCCAATTATGGCACTTCCGGTTGGCACAGGAAGCTAAAAGTAAACACATATCCTCATTGGGGTAGGCTTTTACGGAATCCTGAGTTTTAAGTCTATATATTAAGAACTGACTGATTTACACAGGGTTGAATGCACTATTTCTATCTAACTGCAGGTTGGGCATGGCAAAAACACCTTTAGGGTGATTTTAACCACTTCCGGTTGCTTCAGGAACCTTAGAATCGACACAGGTAGACCTCATAGTGGCCTGATGGATTGTCATCGAAGACAGGTTCATAAGGCATTCATAACCCACATAGGCTACAGGTTGAATTTAGAGGAGCAGGCAATGTATTTCTATGGGGAGAGATGTAAACTATGAGATGAAAAAAAACAGTTTCACTGTTAAGGGTTAATGCCACATGGTCAAGGTTTGCACAGATCGGGAGGACCTCAGGAACGTTCCTGAGGTCAAATTGTGCTTCTAACCTTAACGGTTCTCTCTCTGTCTCCCAAAAGCACTTGAAATTTAGGTCCAGGCTTCATTTTGGGCCTTCTTTTTTTGACGGTCACTGCACTCAGACCAAGCGAGCTACGGTCAAGGTGGGCATCTCGTTGAACTCGGCACAGCCTAGAGATAATGGTAATGCCATTGCAGGCTCTGAGTGTCTTTAAGCACCGCACTTTTTCACTCCATCCTTGCTGTGTGTGTGAGAGAGCTTTTCTTTGACATTTGTTGGGAGAAATTACAGATTTACAGCTCATGAGGGTTGCTTAATCACACATATGAAGTTTTGAAAAGATCTGACCTTTTTAACCCTTCGAAACTGCACCTATGACACAATTTTAAGGCACTTCTGGTTGACACAGGAAGCTGAAAGTGAACACATATCCTCCATGTGGTAGGCACTTATAACATTTTGAGTTTTAAGTCTTTATGTTAAGAATTGACTTATTTACAGAGGGTTAAATTACTTAAAAAATATTTGTCTGAACACGCTGCAACTGGATCTGTAACTTTTTGGGGAAAAAAACATTTTTTTTTGAACATCACCAATTGTACAATGTACGATTTCTCTTAAATTACGATAGATAAAAGGCTGGTTATTTTTTCCCTGACACCGTAGGTTTATGTACTTTGACGTGAAGGGGTCAAATTAGTGCTCTATTTTAGTTTTTGACCTTTAATCCCAGAAAAATGGCCATAACTCAAAAAGTGTTGAGGCCTCGATGCCATCTTGTTTGGGACCAACTCCCCATTATGCCAAACCTATGCTCACCAAGTTTCGTCTTCGAAGTCTTTTCCTTTTAGGAGAAAAGGCCACGTTGTGATTGGTGATGTGTTGTACATTTGCAATATGATTCCATTCGCCCTCTGGCGGGATTTACAGGGACAGCGGAAAAATGAAAACATTTGAACATTTTATAAAATGGAAACCGAATGTCTGAGAGACTTCGTTCGATGACTTCCCGGACGTCTAGTAAGGGACCGTACATTTGCCATATGGAGTTTCTCATCAACCATATGGCAAATGTCAAAATGTTCCCTTCATGTATGTAAGTAGTGCTAACTATTGTAAGTAGTGCTAGTAGTGCTAACAACTATACGTGGTGCAAAGTAGTGCTAGTACTACTAACTACTGTAAGTAGTAGTGCTGGTAGTACTAACTACTGTAAGTAGTAGTGCTGGTAGTACTAACTACTGTACGTTGTGCTAACTGCTGTAAGTAGTTCTAACTAATGTAAGTATTGCTGGTACTACTAACTACTGTAAGTAGTTCTAACTACTGTAAGTGGTGCTGGTAGTGCTAGTAGTGCTCACTACTGTAAGTAGTGCTAGAGTAGTAGTGATAGTAGTGCTAACTATTGTAAGTAGTGCTAGTCGTGCTAACTACTGTAAGTAGTGCTACAGTAATAGTGCTAGTAGTGCTAACTACTGTAAGTAGTGCTACAGTAGTAGTGCTAGTAGTGCTAACTACTGTAAGTAGTGCTACAGTCATAGTGCTAGTTGTGCTAACTACTGTAAGTAGTGCTACAGTAGTAGTGCTAGTAGTGTTAACTACTGTAAGTAGTTATACAGTAGTAGTGCTAGTAGTGCTAACTACTGTAAGTAGTTATACAGTAATAGTGCTAGCTACTGTAAGTAGTGCATTAGGGCTAGTAGTTTTAACGACAGTAAGTGTTGTTGGTGTTTGTGTTGTGTGAGATGTTAAAGAGATCACACACAATTCTGTATTGTTTCGTCATGTATAAGGTGGCTAAGTACTGGGTTTAGAGTTTTCAATTCAGAAGGGGAAGTTTCAGTACTGGAGAGTAAGAGTTTAGAGGACAAAGTTTCATTACGAAGTTGAGTTCAACTGTCATTTTGACATTGTAGTTTTTGTCCCTAAATATTCAACCAAATATTTTTCTCACTTTCTCCCTCTATTCTCCCTTTCTCTCCTTCTTACTCTCCCCTTTTTCTCCTTCTTACTCTCCCCTTCTCCTTCTTACTCTCCCCTTTCTCTCCTTCTTACTCTCCCCTTTCTCTCCTTCTTACTCTCCCCTTTCTCTCCTTCTTACTCTCCTTCTTACTCTCCCCTTTCTCTCCTTCTTACTCTCCCCTTTCTCTCCTTCTTACTCTCCCCTTTCTCTCCTTCTTACTCTCCCCTTTCTCTCCTTCTTACTCTCCCCTTTCTCTCCCCTTTCTCTCCTTCTTACTCTCCCCTTTCTCTCCCGTTCTCTCTACTCTCAGGTGTTTCAGGCCTGTGGGAACCTGAGGGAGGGAGGAACCAGCAACATTGGGTTGGAGGAGGTGAAGAAGAGGGGGAAGGTTACAGTGCAGGACAGCCCAACCTCTGGGGCCAGACTGGAGAAACTGGTCAGTGATACTGTCGATAGCTCTCTCTCTCTCTCTCTCTCTCTCTCTCTCATTTCTCAGTCACTTGAGATATGATACTGTTCCTGTTTAGTCATGTTTATTCTTACTCTGTGAAGAATGCATAAATAGCAAAGCTACAGTCAAGAATGCAGTGAGTCAGATGCATATCAAATGTGAGGGAATGGAAACAAGCATCATTGTTTTCCTACAATAAACAAACTGTTTGTTGCTAATACAGAAGCTGTCTGCAGAAAATGTAAATGCTTGAACAAACTTGATATCGAATAGCTTTTGATAGCAGTTTCCAGTACACAGGTTGTTTTCATTAGGCACCAAACGAAAGAAAAGGGACTGAAACAGGGAGGGTCTACCTGAACTTGTCCAATAAGAAATGCACATTTTCATTTTCCATTGCAAAACGTTTTGCCACTGTATGTACTAATGACATAATGTCATGGTCCCCAGGTTTCTGATGTGTCGAGAAGGCTGAGGGACATGCAGTCCTACTGGGTCTCGTTACCCAGCACCCTTTGCAGCGACAGGGTGGCCACCAGGGCCCAGGGCGACGACAAGTGCTGGAACGGGATGGCTCGTGCCAGGTATGACCTTAAACCACGTCTGTGTGTGTGTGCGCGCAAGCATGCTATATGTGTGTGTATACTGTATGTATATGTGTGAGTGAGTGTGCATGCTTTCGGGTGTCTCTGCGTGTGTGAGTATTTGAGTGCCCACCAGTCACCCTCTCTCCTTGTCGCCCAGGTACCTTCCAGAGGTGATGGGTGACGGCCTGGCTAGTCAGATCAACAACCCTGAGGTAGAGATCGACATCACCAAGCCAGACATGACTATACGCCAACAGATCATGCAGCTCAAGATCATGACCAATCGCCTCAGAAACGCTTTCAATGGCAACGATGTAGACTTTCAGGACACCAGTGAGTACAGACCTAGGATCAGCTAATAAAATGTGAATACTGATTCAGGTACAACATCCTCCAGCTATGAAAGAGATTGTGTCATGTTGACATCATACGACTGCCTGGAAATATTTGATATGCTGTTTTAATTGTCTTCAGCTTGTTGTTTTGCGTAGAAAATAAATTGTCCCTTTTATAGCTATTCTGAAAGCTATTGTTCTACACGATAAAGGAGGCCTAGAGAAAGAGAGAATATTTAACCGTGAAGAGCTCACTTGCCTACTTCTGTGACGTGTGTTTGATTTAAATAGACAGTGCAATTTCAGTTTTTATAGGATTGAGCTGGAATTAAGTTACAGAGAAAAGAACTTGGCCTAAATTGTGATGCCGTTTCTAATAATTGAGGGCAGATTTTTGGGCTGCATTATGTCAGTCTTTTTTCCTTGAACCCGAGTGCCCTCTTCCTGCTTCTGAGGTGTCTATCAAATGCCTGATTTAAATGCTGTTTGTAGTTACTAGGAATTATAACAGGATAAGGTATTAGAGAATATATGTCTTCATTTTGGGAGTCCATTCTACATGTACAAAGTGGGCTGCAAACGGTAAAGCACCTTTCAGCCAGCAGAGCTTGCATGTATTATCAACTATTTAAAGAGCAATTCCACCACTTTTTTAACTCCTATTCATTATCTCCAGCACAATATCAGTGTCTTGATATGTGAAAACGGCATTTGTATGTTCTGTGGTTAAAAAGGTAAGAAAGGTCCTTAAAAAGTGGGATTAAATGTAAAAAAACAGGATTTTCGAAACCTGTAACAAGATTCTTCACATGTAGACACTGGTATGGTGCTGGGACATTATGAATGTAAGATTGAAAAGAGGTGGTATTGCCCTTTTGACTTAGTGCTTACTGGCACATAAGGCAGAGACATTTTCTTGCTATACCATACAGATCAGATTCTTTCTCTAAAAAATGTATTTTATTTTTCTGCTCTGTCCCCAGGTGATGATGTCAGTGGTTCAGGAAGTGGCATGTGCGCTGACGATAACTGTGCTCGGGGCCCACGCCTCATGGCCCCAAACACAGACAGACCCAAACTCTATGCCTACCCCCCGGAGAACAAGAAGGTCGTGAAAGCCTCAGCCAACCACAATCTCCCCTTCATCGCCCTCTACCTGCTCTCATTGGTCACGTTGTTGCTCCGGCGGTAATTGACAGGGGATTCCAGGGGATTCCACCAATCGGGACTGAGTTTGGTACATGGGGGGGCAGGACGAGGGGTGGGAGGAGAGGCGAGGAGACGATGTCGGGGGTTTACCTAGTTAATTTGCCAAAATAAAACTAAAATAAGGAAAAATACTTCCTTTTGGTCTCAGATCAGAACAAAAATGGAGTAATGAGTATTATATTATTCATAGATTTTGGGGTTCTGTTCTTGTCTTTTATTTTACGTTATACGGCACCACTACAGCTGGTCTTTTCACATTTTTCTTTAGTTTTGCTTTCTGGTGTTTGGGTGCTCTAACATATCTGTACTGAAGACATGTTAAGAGTCAGTCTATAGACCATAGCGATATAGAGGATGTAAGTCTTGGTTGACACTGTGTGTGTGGGGGGGGGGGGACTTTTCAGCCACGTTGAGCCAAACATTTGTTTTCCCACTCTTTTAAACAGTCTTTATGTCTGAGGACATCATTTATTAAAAACAGAATATCAAACCCCCTGGAGCATCTTTGGGGCAAAAAAGTGTTTCTACCCCAAACTCAAGTGAAATAAAGTATTGATGAGTTTTAAGGAGGATAAGCTGGCCCCAGGGGTTTTGGTAAGACCCTGAAAACGTCTTAGCGTTAAACCCACACAACATCACAGGGCACAACAGTGAGAAAATGAAAGCGCTTTGCATCAGCAGTTTTTTTCCCCTCCTCAGCTTGGTAATGTAAGCTGTAATATTAGTCGTGATCATATTCACAACGACTTGATCCTCTGCTGTGGGAGTAACATAACCCTTCCATCCCTCTATCCATCTTTCCTCCCATCCCTCCACCCCTCGTTCTATCTCTCCCAAAGCAGATATGTTTCTCTAGGCTTTAGTTGGATTGGGGAATTTGTTGGAAACATAAAACATATTTGTGTCAATGTGACCACAGTAGTCCTCAGTATCGACACTATATTGGCAGTATATGGTAGAACCTGTATTTAGGTTGACGTTTGTGCTCTACCTTACAGAAAGAAGGGAAACTAGGAGAGGGCTGGGTGTGTGTTTGTTCTGTCTTCTGGTAATGGAGCTCAGTTAACATTATAATGTGTTACTTTGTAGCTAAAGATTGAGTTGTTATGGTACCAATGACCAATATTTTCAGACTGGAGCCAGTCAGCTACAGTGGAGGGGTTATACTGCACTCGAACCACATGTTGCAAAGCAGACTGTTTGCATGTCTGAACGACTGCTTCTTTGCTTGGACTAGTTGACTTAGCGATTGGAACTCCGTGACGCTGACTTTTTCTCGTGTTTGTCTCCACCCCCCCCCCCCCCCCCTCTCTCTGTCTTTTCCGTTGCGTCCCAGCTCCATTCCGTCTTATCTCCCACGTTCTTCTCCCTCTTCTCCCTCACACTCCCACCTCTCTTTTATCTCCCCCTCCCAGGCTGTCCTTCATGGCATACTATTCATTCGCAAATGACGACCTTCTGTGCTCTCTGAAGCTTTGACGTGACAGCGTGGCTTCCTGACAATGACACAGTGCTTCATTCTACTGCAAACGTGTGTGGTCGCTTGACAAAGAAGGTGTATTTGGGCTTATTCGACAAGATGGAAACGGATAGAAACGTTTGGCAATAAGAACTGATTCTGTGTTTTACTCCACATGATATTGAAAGCATTGAACAGCCATAGATTCTTACACAATGTTGCGGACATTTCCATTAGACTGAATGGGCCCCCTGAGGGCCAGATGGAGAGGTTTTGATACGGACTGTGCTCGTCAATAGCCAACATCGAAAGTGCGATGAATGAGGAGATTGGGGAGAGTTAGGGCTCCAGAGATATGGTCACACACTATAATTGAGGGTCTTCAGTCTATGGCTGTACACCAGAACCGGGGAAGCTAAGCGACCCGTCCGCTAGGCCTGTGCTTCGGCTTCTGAGGCAGAAAATGCGGAGAATTCAGGAGGAACACACAGGAAATAACATGACCCCATTCAGAACCATAGAGTTCAGAGCACTCACGCAGGAGGACTGCAGCTGTTATCAAAGCCGGTCCTGGCGGAGTCAGGAGTTTTTGCATCCAGTTTTTCCTTCCAGCCTTCACACAATTCTATTCCATTGATCTGATATGCACTTCATTATTCAATCAATTGGCTCAATTGAACAGAATTAAGTAAAGGTTGGGTGAAAACCTAAGAGTCCTCTCGGACTGACTATGAACCTTGGTCTCGGAACACATGTATTGAATAGGTGAAAACGCCTAGAAACAAGCATTATGATAGTGACACTGGGTAGTGATCTGATGAACAGGTTATTATGTGAGTAGGCATAGGGTTCCCTGGAGCGTACCATGTGAACTGCCCGTGGCTGCCCCACAGTGACATTCCAATGCAAAAACACAGTTAACCACTCACTGACGCCGACTTCACTCACTTTTAATGGCCACGCCTCTCAATGCCACTGAACAAAATTTGCACAGCACCCCCCTCCCCCAGCAACCTTCATCCCCCTCTCCTGTCCTCCTCTAACCCCTCTCCCGCTCTCGTCTGTATAATTCTAAATCCCCCCTCTTTATAAACGCTGCACTTTTATGACGTAAGAGGCCTAGGAAGTCGATAAGATGGTATTGTCTGCACAAAGACTGAGATCAGAGATCACAAGATGACGGATCGATAATTGAGTCGACACTCCATGAACGTCTATCGATGAGTGTTTGTGTATGCAGATAAATATGGACCACTGAGATGGCTGCAGTTTGAGACGGGTGAAATAGCATAATGTATAACTTGAACCTGGGTTCACCTACTATTTGAAATCTTTCAAACACTTTGTGTTTGCTCTACCCTGCCTTTGTGTTTGCAGATGGATGGGGGTTGCAGTTTTGGGACTATTCTATTGGTCCATTAAGCCAGGCCAGCTCAATCAAGCACAGATAAAGTATTTGAAATCATTTCAAATAGTATTCGAACCCAGGTCTGATATAACCAGGGGTCCTGGACATGTTTATTTCCCCTTTATGAGTTGAATGTGGCAGGCATTTCTGAAAGGTGCCAATTTGAAAGAAAAACATTGGAATTTAATTTTTAATTTTTTGGGTTCTATTTGTTTTCAGAAAAAAAAACCTATGGAGATTTTGTGTTTATGGTGACGATAGATGCAAGAAAAAAACAGGTTGAATAAATATGTGTAATTTGCTGTTGTTTGTTCCTGGAACCTTGTGTCAATTATATGCCTTGTAAGATTTTAAAGATGCCCTGTGTCATGTTCATTTTGTGGTGGGTGTTTGTGTGATTGATGAACGAATGAATTAACTTTATCAACCCGCAGAAGGGAAATTCCAAGACAGGACAAACCGAAAGGAGAGCAGTCGAGGAGAGAAAAGCAGGGTTCACACAGACACAACAAAAAATCTGTATGTTTAATAGGCAACAATGCATTTTATTCTGGGCTTTTTTTGAGGGAGTTTGCCAGCCTCACTCTAAACTATACTGAACAAAAATATAAATGCAACATGTAAAGTGTTGGTCCCATGTTTCATGAGCTGAAATAAAAGAGAAGAACTTTCCATAAGCACAAAAAGCTTATTTCTGTCAAATTTTGTGCACAAATGTATTTACATCCATGTTAGTGAGCATTTCTCCTTTGCCAAGATAATCCATCCACCTGACGAGTGGCATATCAATAAACTGATTAAACAGCATAATCACTCTAAAATGTGCAGTTTTGCCACACAACACAATGCAACAGATGTCTCAAGTTTTGAGGGAGCGTGCAATTGGCATGCTGACTGTAGGAATGTCCACCAGAGCTGTTGCCAGAAAGTTGAAATGTTAGAGAATTTGGCTGTACGTCCATCCGGCTTCACAACCGCAGACCACATGTAACCACGGCAGCCCAGGGCCTCCACATCCGGCTTCTTCACCTGCGGGATGGTCTGAAACGAGCCACCCGGACAGCTGATGAAACTGTGGGTTTGCACAACTGACGAATTTCTGCACAAACTGTCAGAAACCGTCTCATAGAAGCTCATCTGTGTACTTGTCGTCCTCACCAGGATCTTGACCTGACTGTAATTCAGCGCCATAACTGACTTCAGTGTGCAAATGCTCACCTTCGATGGCCACTAGCCTGCTGGAGCAGTGTGCTGGTCACGAATGAATCCTGATTTCAACTGTACTGGACAGATGGCAGACAGCGTGTATGGCATCTTGTGGGCAAGCGGTTTGCTGATGTTAACATTGTGAACAGAGTGCCCAATGGTGACGGTGGGGTTATGTTATGGGCAGGCATAAGCTACGGACAACAAACACAATTGCGTTTTATCAATGGCAATTTGAATGCACAGAGATACCGTGATGAGATCTTGAGGCACATTGTTGTGCCATTCATCCGCCACCATCACCTCATGTTTCATCTTGATAATGCACAGCCCCATGTCGCAAGGATCTGTACACAATTCCTGGAAGCTGAAAATGTCCCAGCCTGCATATTCAACAGACATGTCACCCGTTGAGGATGTTTGGGATACCTTGGATCGACGTGTACGACAGCGCGTTCTAGTTCCTGACAATATCCAGCAACTTCGCACAGCCACAATCAACAGCCTGTTCAACTCTATGCGAAGGAGATGTGTCACGCTGCACGAGGCAAATAGTGGTCACACCAGATACTGACTGGTTTTCTGATCCACAACCCTACTTTTTTTTTGAAGGTATCTGTGACAAACAGATGCATATCTGTATTCCCAGTCATGTGAAATCCATAGATTAGGGCCTAATTCATTTATTTCAATAGACCGATTTCCTTATATGAACTGTAACTTAGTCAAATCTTTCAAATTCTTGCATGTTGTGTTTATATTTTTGTTCAGTGTACATCACCATCTCCTATCAGACTGGGATGAGCACTGCAGTTAACATTATAAGAGATAATTTTGCCAGTAACAGGAATCCTTAAGTCCTTTTCCAATCTGTCTGTCCTGTCAGCGACTCATCACATGTCAGTGAACAGTTTCCAAATCATTACAATACAGCTACTATACACCGTGTTGACAGTAAACTGGATTGGAACGCAGTGTACGTTTCACTGCCTTGCGGTGGTGAACTAATAAAACCCATACAGTCTGATTGAATGTGAAATGCACTTTGCCATTTTAATAGCACCACAGTCCTCACCTATGACATATTTTGATATCCACAGTAAGGTTACAGACGTGTGTTTACTTGGATGTAAGAGGGAGAGAGAGAAGATGAGAAAGATATAACACAAACAGTAGAGCTCCACGGAACATCCCAGATAGCCCTCGCCACCATAAAGACAAGCGACCAGAGAGGGAGAGAGGGGAAGAACAGTTCAACGTCTAGTTTTGCTATACATTTGGTTGAGTTGTCAACTAACGTGAATTTAACGTGAAATCAACCAAAAAATGTCACCATGTCTTTGGATTTAGGTTCAAAGTTGGGTGGAAAAAATGTCACCATGTCGTTGGATTTAGGTTCAAAGTTGGGTGGAAAAAATGTCACCATGTCGTTGGATTTAGGTTCAAAGTTGGGTGGAAAAAATGTCACCATGTCGTTGGATTTAGGTTCAAAGTTGGGTGGAAAAAATGTCACCATGTCGTTGGATTTAGGTTCAAAGTTGGGTGGAAAAAATGTCACCATGTCGTTGGATTTAGGTTCAAAGTTGGGTGGAAAAAATGTCACCATGTCTTTGTATTTAGGTTCAAAGTTGGGTGGAAAAAATGTGATATGCCCTTACGTTGATGACTTTTTAATCAGTTTTCCAAGTTTATTCAATGTCATCACAGGTTGTATGGGTTGAAATGACGTAGAAACAACATTGATTCAACCCCTTTTGCCCAGTGGGAACAGCGAGAGAGACAGGAACACAACACACGTCAACACACGCATCTGCTCAGTGGATGATGTCAGAGATGCTTTAAGGTCTATCTGGTGAACAGGGACTTGCCGATAGCTACACTGTGTGCTAAGTGGTTTGTCTTATCTGTGTGGATGGACACTTAAGTGGCCAGTCAAGCCACTCGCTTTCCGTTCATCCCCAAGGGAAGTTTTAGCACATTTGACTAGTCGATGATGCTCTGAGAGACTAACAAGTTCTAGTTCATAGAAAATGTATTCTCTGTGTTCCTCTGAGAACCCAGGAGAATACAAAAACGTGTGCTGTTACTCAGTGGAACATTGAAGAGCTTAGATACAGGTTCATGAGCATTTGGACACTTTAGAATGTTTGATGAACAAATGTCTGAATGTAACCTAACCAGCTCTCTATCTGCTAGTGAGAACATATCAGTCCCTCCCAGGACAGATGCCAGGACAGATCCCAGGACAGATGCCAGGACAGATCCATTGCTCACAGCAAAGAGAGACAATGTTTGATGTCACAACACCAAAGGAATTTGAACGAGCCAGACACCAGTTGATAGCCTCATTCTGTGGTATAAATAAAGACTTCTAAAACCATTACACGGAGACTTACCACACCAGCGCCATACCCTTTGGTTATTTTTCTCCCAGACAGATGAGACAACCTCTGCGTGAACCTGGCCAGGCCCAAGGGAAAGAGTAATATCCACTCTTCTGTCCACAGGTAGGTGCTAGACAAGACGTAGGGTTGCATCGTTGTTACTTTCCAAACGTTCTTAGGTTTTCCAGAAATCGAGTTTTGGACGATTCCCGGGAATAAGCAGGACATCCGGAGTCTTCCAACCAGGATTTCTGGAGAACCAGCGAATTTAGGGAAGGTTACCAGCATTTGCAAACCGAGACAATAATCACTCATGACAGGATCAAGCTGAATCTTCTAAAGCCTGGAGAGATTATTTGATAGGAATGCATGTCGGCTCAATCCACATTCTGCTACAAAACATGATCAACTGCAGCTTCATTAGATGTAAAGATATTCAGGTACTGATAATAATACCTTCCCACTAATTCTGTCTAGCTGTATTGATATTAGGATGATTGGACATTCAGGAGTGTGCATTCATGAATACGTACACACACTACACGACTAAACTATCTCTCTCTCTCTCACTAGCCCTCTCTAACTCACAACTGGACCCTAGTCGTACTCTGATAGACACGAGTGTACCGGAACTTGAAGATTGGATTATACAAGTGCACAAGAGGATGAAGGATTCTACCCTATTAAAGGAGCTACAGTGGGGAGAACAAGTATTTGATACACTGCCGATTTTGCAAGTTTTCCTACTTACAAAGCATGTAGAGGTCTTCAACCGTGAGAGACGGAATCTAAAACAAAAATCCAGAAAAATCACATTGAATGATTTTTAAGTAATTCATTGGCATTTTATTGCATGACATAAGTATTTGATACCTTAGAAAAGCAGAACTTAATATTTGGTACAGAAACCTTTGTTTGCAATTACAGAGATCATACGTTTCCTGTAGTTCTTGACCAGGTTTGCACACACTGCAGCAGGGATTTTGGCCCACTCCTCTATACAGACCTTCTCCAGATCCTTCAGGTTTCGGGGCTGTTGCTGGGCAATACGGACATTCAGCTCCCTCCAAAGATTTTCTATTGGGTTCAGATCTGGAGACTGGCTAGGCCACTCCAGGACCTTGAGATGCTTCTTATGGAGCCACTCCTTAGTTACCCTGGCTGTGTGTTTCGGGTCGTTGTTATGCTGGAAGACCCAGCCACGACCCATCTTCAATGCTCTTACTGAGGGAAGGAGGTTGTTGGCCAAGATCTCGCGATACATGGCATACCCATCAATACGGTGCAGTCGTCCTGTCCCCTTTGCAGAAAAGCGTCCACATAGAATGATATTTCCACCTCCACGCTTCACGGTTGAGATAGTGTTCTTGGGGTTGTACTCATCCTTCTTCTTCCTCCAAACACGGCGAGTGGAGTTTAGACCAAAAAGCTCTATTTTTGTCTCATCAGACCACATGACCTTCTCCCATTCCTCCTCTGGATCATCCAGATGGTCATTGGCAAACTTCAGACGGGCCTGGACATGCGTTAGCTTGAGCAGGGGGACCTTGCGTGCGCTGCAGGATTTTAATCCATGACGGCGTAGTGTGTTACTAATGGTTTTCTTTGAGACTGTGGTCCCAGCTCTCTTCAGGTCATTGACCAGGTCCTGCCGTGTAGTTCTGGGCTGATCCCTCACCTTCCTCATGATCATTGATGCCCCACGAGGTGAGATATTGCATGGAGCCCCAGACCGAGGGTGATTGACCGTCATCTTGAACTTCTTCCTTTTTCTAATAATTGTGCCAACAATTGTTGCCTTCTCACCATCCCAGCCTTGTGCAGGTCTACAATTTATCCCTGATGTCCTTACACAGCTCTCTGGTCTTGGCCATTGTGGGGAGGTTGGAGTCTGTTTGATTGAGTGTGTGGACAGGTGTCTTTTATACAGGTAACGAGTTCAAACAGGTGCAGTTAATACAGGTAATGAGTGGAGAACAGGAGGGCTTCTTAAAGAAAAACTAACAGGTCTGTGAGAGCCGGAATTCTTACTGGTTGGTAGGTGATCAAATACTTATGTCATGCAATAAAATGCAAATTAATTACTTAAAAATCATACAATGTGATTTTCTGGATTTTGGGATTTTAGATTCCGTCTCTCACAGTTGAAGTGTACCTATGATCAAAATTACAGATCTCTACATGCTTTGTTAGTAGGAAAACCTGCAAAATCGGCAGTGTATCAAATACTTGTTCTCCCCACTGTATATAAGTGATGTTACGGAAAAACAGGTTTATTATTGTTATTTTTGTATGTATTTTTTATTTCGCCTTTTTAAAGTTGACGAGGTCAGTGATTTGCGTGGGCTTCAAGTACTGTACTTTTCAAAGCAAGGTAAGTACTTTAGTCTACAGGGGAGTTTCAAGATGCTGTGTCCACGTATGAATCAAACTATGTGTCTCTTTCTGTCCCTCTACTCAGAAGGACACTGTTCCATTGTAATCGTCCTTGCAGTTCATTGCGTTTCGCAACAGGTGCGTGGGGGTGTGGCTACAGCTGTGACCTACTGTATAGCAGATGATAAATCTCCAATCATCTGATCTAGGACTAGTTGTGCTTTTTGAAATCATGGGGGGGGGGGGGGGGGGGGGGGCTGGTCTTAAATCAGCACTCCTACTCTGAGAATGTCTGTGAATACACGCCCAGTGTTTGATACAGTTATGAGCTCAATTTATTGTTTCAGTCCTTCATTCGCATCTGTCTTTGAGAGAGGGTTACAGAGGTAACAGCCTTGAACTGTATTGCCACAGATTCATAACTGACTCAGAAATCCCCTTTTAAACATTCACTTCAGAATCAAGAGATGGCCAAAGGAAGCAGTTTGGTTCAACTAAATCTCCTTAAAGGGCCTGTGGACTCACAGAACTGTGTCTCTTGGCTCGGAAGTGTGATATTTCTCCGTTAATATGTCATGTGATAGATGTTTTTTTACAATAACACATGTTTATAAATTACATTTAGGGAATTCCAATGGCCATCTGTAGGTCATTTGGTCTGTCTGTCTGTCTATCTATCTGTCTATCTGTCTGTCTGTCTGTCTGTCTGTCTGTCTGTCTGTCTGTCTGTCTGTCTGTCTGTCTGTCTGTCTGTCTGTCTGTCTGTCTGTCTGTCTGTCTGTCTGTCTGTCTGTCTGTCTGTCACACACACACACACACACACACACACACTCTCTCTCTCTCTTTCTAGATGACACAGGTCAGTTCAAGCTGTGTTGTTGATTCAGCACTCAGCTTAAACTGGCGTCAGAGAATGAAAATATCCTAATTCGTTTTCTTTATCAAAGATGTAGTTTTACTCAGTAATTCATCTCTCTGTCCTGTTTCCTAACCATGAGTCATCATTTGATCATCTATGTTTCATGTAATAAATCTCTGTTCTCGTTTCCAAAAGCAATGCTGTCGACCTTGAGTTGTATCATCTGGGAGGTCAATTAAATCTTGTTTATCATCAAGCCAATATCTCTGTCCAAAACTTCCACCATATTGGGTCCTAGGTTTTAAACTGTTTCAGTCCTAGTGTAAACGATAACCACAGCGACACTGATGCTTTTAGGCTTGTATATACCGCCACCTTGTGGCAGCTTTAGTTCATTACAGCATCCCTGCACAGACAGTGTACCTTGAAGAGCCAAATACAATCAAAGCCAATCCATGTGAAGCACTTTTTTTAATGCATTACCAACATGAGTGTAGTAAGTGTTCATGTTCAGGGTTGAGAGACACACCGTGGGGGTCAGGGGTCAGACTGGGGGGTGAGGGGTGACTTTGTCCAGTCCAGACACAGCCATTTCAAGGGTGTGGATGACCTCAGAGCGAGTCATGGTGTCCTCTTCATTCTACAATAAGGATGACATAACTGTCAATAATGGGGCTTACAGCTACTTGAAGCAGGTTTATAGGTAGCATAGCTACATTCTTTCTACAGTAGTAAGGTCACTGCCGCCCTTTACTGAAATCCATATAGATCGGATGAAGCCATACATTCTGTAGCACAACACAACAGTACCACCTTTAATATGACACTAGTGAGGTCTCACAGGACAGTCATGTAGAACTTACAATGGTCTCCGAGACCAGTAGCTGGCACAGAATCATTTTTCTGTTTCCTGAGTCAGAGGGAGAATGGAGGGTCATCAATACAGGACATGAACATATACAACATAAAATGTTTTTTTATTATCAACGTTGTTCTCATATTGAAAAGGAGAGATACCATTATGTTTACTTCAGAAACAGCTTTACTAACATAACACCGGATATGTTACACAGAGCATTATGGGTACTGTAGTCCATCCTACTACAGCTCTCAGTCGGAAGGCCTTGCGAGGTGAGATGTATGTTACTGTAGTGTTGGGAATGTTAACTGTACCGCTCGTCCAGCTTCCTCTGGCAGAGAGGATAGAGGTCCTGGGATTAATTGCCCCACATGGTCCTCTAGTTCCTTGGGTTGGGTCACAGAACGTTCCTGGGCCTGGATCAGAATGTCCCTCAAGGAAGGAACACTGACCGTGATGTCATGTATGCATATGAAGGTCCAAGAATGGCTAAAACAGGAGCCTTCACACAGGGAAAGAGAGGGGAGGGGGGAGAGGGAGGACGTGAGAGAGAGAGAGAGAGACATGTAATTACTGCCCCAGAGGACTGTTGCCTTAAACGTTACTCCTCCCCCCAGTACATTACATGGGACTGGAGGGGAAGGGGGAGAAACAGTGGGAATGAGAGAGGTATGAAAAAAAGAGAAAGGTGAGTGTGTGTGTCTGTCTGTGTGTCTGTGTGTCTGTTTGTGTGTGACTGCGCACGTATCTGTAACAGTGTTGCCTGCACGGTGATGCTCACAGTCCCAGCTCATACACTCATTGGTTATTCATCGGGTGACATTACCACTGGGATGTGTGTGTGTCTGTCACATGCCTGTCATGGAAGGCAGCCATGCATGTTTCTGCAGGCTACAGCAACTTAATTACAAAACCTGTTGTAATCCATCATATTCCTGATAATTCTGCCTCCTGTGTTTGAGCCTGTGTGTGTGTGTGTGTGTGTGTGTGTGTGTGTGTGTGTGTGTGTGTGTGTGTGTGTGTGTGTGTGTGTGTGTGTGTGTGTGTGTGTGTGTGTGTGTGTGTGTGTGTGTGTGTGTGTGTGTGTGTGTGTGTGTGTGTGTGTGTGTGCATCTCACTGGGTTCTCCCAGGTTCTCCCAGGGTTCTCCCACTCTTCCTCATTCCTCTCATTCCCAGACACAACATCTACATTAGTGGCCTCCTCTAGCTCCAGCGTCTCAAAGTCCCACTACGCAAAGACGTCGGGGGCTGGACAGATACCTGGTGTGATAAAGAGAGAGAAAGAAAGAGAGAAAGACCAAAAAGGTCAACCATTCCTTTAATGGTATTCCATGAGAAAATGTACTGATTACTCCCCCATGGAAGTGGCAAGCTTCCCTTTCTCTCTGGCTGTTATGATCTGTAACTGCTGTCATTTCTGTTTGTCTAATTCTCAGTGAGGATGTGCAGCGTCACCTACTGCCCACTGGGAGGCAGTGAAGCACACCGGGATGAGGAAGGATGGTGCTGCAGGACTGGGGGAATCAACAGCAGAAGCTGCTGTACATGGTCTGGGCCAGGGTACTGGGGAACTCCTATATAGGACAGAGATGAGGAAATACTACTATTTAGAATATGATGTTATAATATACTGTATGATATCAATATGGAAAATGGTTTCATCATATAGGCCACAGGTATCCTAGTGGTTATGAGCATTGGGCCACTAACCGGAAGGTTGCTGGTTTGAATCCCTGACTAGGTGAAAAATCTGTTGATGTGTCCTTGAGCAAGGCAACACTAGTTTCTCTGGAAAAGAGCATCTGCTAAAAGAGCATTTGCTAAATAACTCAACTGTAGACATAAAAAACACTGTGCGTGTGCTCAGTTGAATCTTACAATACTGAATGTTGTGTGCGGGATTATTCCTTATCATAGTACACAGGAGAGGAACAACTACAGGTTCCACGTCAGTAGACTGCACTGCAGGGATCATCAACTAGATTCAGCAGCGGACCGATTTACTAAAATCTTGAGAGGATATTTTTCCGCACAGATATATGATAGTTGACAAAAAAACAATCAGGGGCCTCCCGGTTGGCGCAGTGGCCTAGGGCTGCCACCAGAGACCCTGGGTTCGCGCCCAGGCTATGTCGCAGCCAGCTGCGACCGGGAGGTCCATGGGGCGACGCAGGACGCGGGATATCCTTGTCTCATCATGCCTCATCATGCACTAGCAACCCCTGTGGTGGTTTGGGTGCAGTGCGTGCTAACCAAGGTCACCAGGTGCATGGTGCATGGTGTTTCCTGAGGCTGGCTTCCGGGTTGGATACGCGCTGTGTTAAGAAGCAGTGCGGCTCGGTTGGGTTGTGTTTCGGAGGACAAATGGCTTTCAAACTTAATCTCTCCCGAGCCTGTACGGGAGTTGTAGCAATGAGACAAGATAGTAACTACTAACAATTGGATACCATGAAAAGGGGGTAAAATAAAATTAAAATAAAAAAACAATAATTTTAAAACATTATAATCACATATCTCTCTATTATGCGTAGGAATAGTTTTGGAACAGATTTCCAAAATTCAAATCACTTGGAGCTGATTTGCTGGTGTTTTTACAATCTTTCGTGTCCAACAAGGAAAAATCTAAGAAAATGTCCTCCATCATAGAAACGGGATACTTTGGAACATTACCTTGTACCTAGGCTACAGGAAAGGGTTCAAATTTGTTCAAAATCCACTGTGGAATATTGAACATTAAAAATTAATGTTAAAGAGCTACATAGCCTGAGTATAAAACTCCTGTTTCAGATTCAACACTCCACAATTGTCTCACAAAACCAGACACGTTGGATAGAGCAGAAAAGACGCAAACTGCTTAAATTCAGGAAGTCATATTTGATTATGAGGAGCTTCCTGACAGACGGGGCAGTGCTGTATCTTGTGGGTGAGTTGTGGCTGTGCCCTCACTACGTGGATGACGATGGTAGAGAAGGCGTTGCTGTGTGACAGGGGCACTGGCATGTCGTCTCTGAACCCTGGATATTGATACAGCTCCACCAGCTTGGGCATGCTCTCTTCACGCTGAGGGTTAGAGAGAG
Source organism: Oncorhynchus mykiss (assembly GCF_013265735.2). Taxonomy (NCBI): domain Eukaryota; kingdom Metazoa; phylum Chordata; class Actinopteri; order Salmoniformes; family Salmonidae; genus Oncorhynchus; species Oncorhynchus mykiss. The sequence goes on from NC_048572.1 coordinate 58,278,789, forward strand.
AAAGCAGAAAGATACACATCATATCTCAATGGGCACAATTGGAAAAGGATGTAATTGGGACTTCCCATGCCCACTTTTGCCTGCTGGACAACACGCATTGCTATTTGAACACAAACACAAAAGATTATCAGTTGAATTCAGTCACAAAGCTGTTGAATGTGATACATATGTTACTGTACATATGAGTTGAATTACGTTTTGGGTCAGAAGGGCCTATGTCATTAATTCCATGATGTATTTAGGAGAACACCATTGACTAGTCAGCCTCAGGTTGTGGCCTGCTTATCTTTACCAGCTCTCGCTGATTATAGATCAAAACACAATTTACATAATAGGCAGGTGACATTTGGGTTTCACAAGCGATACGTCACTCCTCATCATTGTGACCTCTAACCCATGACCTTTGACAAATCGCTGTAGTATTTTTTTACATACAGATGTGCCTTGTTGCAACTCATAAAATAAATGAACTGTTCCTGCTGTACATGAATTTCCTCTCATCCTTTATCAATGTAACGCATGGAGAACATCATGTGTAACAAGGTTCAGGTAACCTCTGTGAAATGAGCTAATTATCAAGGTCAGTGTTTCTATTCGAAAAGTTTGTCAATAACTTTTACTCTGTGCACTTTTGTAAATGAGCTACTTTTTACTTTGACTTGATTCTGTTTTTTTTACACCGTTAGTTTTACTTCTATGTGAGTACAAATGAATTAAAGTAAAAGTAGCCTACTTCTAATTGAGTAGGATATTTCAGTACTCTTTCCACCCCTGTGGCCATAGAAAGCCAGGCATCCCATACTTGGCCCTCTGCAATAGCAGCTAAGTGAGTATGCAGCATTGGCCCCTGGTAATAAAACACAGGCAGCATCCAGTTCATGATACAAATACTAACTATGAGGTGTGTGTGTGTGTGTGTGTGTGTGTGTGTGTGTGTGTGTGTGTGTGTGTGTGTGTGTGTGTGTGTGTGTGTGTGTGTGTGTGTGTGTGTGTGTGTGTGTGTGTGTGTGTGTGTGTGTGTGTGTGTGTGTGTGAAGAGAAACAGCTTAGAGTGTGCAGATCGACGGTAGTTGATGTTTAACAAGGCAGCTCAGCAGCTTTCGCCATGTTGGTGTTGTAACACAGGGGGCATGGTGCCACATTTTGACTCAGGTAGCACACATCACACCAGGTAGCCTCCAGCAGCAGGCCTCACTGTAGTGGAGGGAACCATTACCTCAAAGCCTCTAGTTTCCTCTAGTTCCTCTCACAGGCACACCTTTGACTGGGAGAGGCTAACCCTGAGGTGTTTCACACAGGTAATCAAATCCAGAAGCTAACGGCTGTGTGTGTGTGTGTGTGTGTGTGTGTGTGTGTGTGTGTGTGTGTGTGTGTGTGTGTGTGTGTGTGTGTGTGTGTGTGTGTGTGTGTGTGTGTGTGTGTGTGTGTGTGTGAAGAGTACACTCAAAGAGCTGAAGAGGAGAGGTAGACGGACAATCCTTTCACTGACAGTCCCCATGGAACCCACCAAACAAAAAGTCCAAATGTAACACTCTATTATTTAAATATTTATCTATAATATTGTCGTGGAAATTCTACACAAGGACACCTGAAGTCAATCTTAAATAAATCACTATTTATTTTCAGCAATATTACTTGATGCTAAGCAGTAAAAACAAATGTAGGAAACTACAGACCTGTGTCAATCCTCAGCACATTTTCCAAAGTGGTTGAGAGATGAGTTTTTAATCAATTTGAGGGATACTTTTTTGAGCACAAACTTCTTCATGAACTACAATCTGGCTTTAGAACAGCTCATTCCACTGCCTTATCCACCTTTTTGACCACATTAAGCAGGAAAGTGAGAAGGGGAACTATACGGTTATGGTCATGTTAGACTTGCAGAAAGGTTTTGACACTGTGAACCATGAAATTCTCCTGATGAAACTGAAACGTATGGATTTAAATTATGTAGCAGTGAATTGGTTTAGGTCTTATCTGACCAACAGAACACAAGTATTTCATGTTGGTGATGTTCTGTCAGAGGCCAAGGAAATAGCCTGTGGAGTACCGCAGGGATCCGTTTTAGGACCTCTCTTATTTATTATATACGTTAATGATATGCCAGATACAGTAAAGGGAAAACTCCTGCTTTATGCTGATGATTCAGCCATACTGGTATCAGGGAAGGATGCAGTTTACATAGAGGAGACCCTGAGTAAGGATGTGCATTTTGTTAGAGATTGGTTGTCTGACAACAAATTGTCACTACATTTGGGAAAAACTGAATCGATTTTGTTTGGAAGAAAATGTAGATTACTTAGGGCTGATAAGATAATGGTAAACTGTGAGGACAAGAAGATTGAATCTAAAACAAGTGGATCTTATATTGGTGTGTCCCTAGATCAATCCCTTTCTAGAGACCTGATTGCTGCTAAAATTCTTTCTAAAATGGCAAACAGATTGACATTTTATATCGTAACACCAGATATTTTAACATTAAAGTTAAGAAACTGCTTGTCTCAACCTTGATTCAGTGTCATTTTGATTAGGCCTGCTCTGCTTGGTATAGTGGGCTATCAAAAAAGCTGAAATGGAGAATTCAGGTCATGCTGTCATGTTGTGTCTTGTCTCTGTCCTTTCCCTTCACCCTGTCTCCCTCTGCTGGTCGTTGTTAGGTTACCTTTTCTCCCCCGCTTTCTCCCAGCTGTTCCTTGTCTCCTCTAACTACCCATTCACCCCGTTCCCCACCTGTTCCCTTTTTTCCCTCTGATTAGGTCCCTATATCTCTCTCTGTTTCTGTTCCTGTCCTTGTCGGATTCTTGTTTGTTTGTATTTCATGCCTGAGCCAGACTATCGTCATGTTTGCTGTAACCTTGTCCTGTCCTGTCGGAATCTGCCGGTCTATCTGAGCCTACCTATGTTTGGTTATTAAAGAAGCTCTGTTTAAGTTAGTTCGCTTTTGGGTCCTCATTCACTCACCATAACAGAAGAATCCGACCAAGAATGGACCCAGCGACTTCGGATCCTCTCCACTCAGCCGTCGGGATCCAGGGAGCGATGCTAGGCAGACACGAGCAGGAAGTGTCTGCTGCTCGACATGCCGTTGAGACCCTGGCCACCCAAGTCTCCAACCTCACAGAACAGGTTCACCATCTCCGCCTCGATCCACCGGCCACTTCCAGGGCTTTCGAATCTCCGGAGCCCAGAATCAATAACCCGCCGTGTTACTCTGGGGAGCCCACTGAATGCCGCTCGTTCCTCACCCAGTGTGATATTGTGTTTTCTCTCCAGCCCAACACTTACTCCAGGAGCACTGCTCGTGTCGCCTACGTCATATCTCTCCTTATTGGACGGGCTCGTGAGTGGGGCACGGCAATCTGGGAGGCAAGGGCTGAGTGTACTAACCAGTATCAGGACTTTAAGGAGGAGATGATACGGGTTTTTGATCGATCTGTTTTTGGGGAGGAGGCTTCCAGGGCCCTGTCTTCCCTATGTCAAGGTAATCGATCCATAACAGACTACTCTATTGAGTTTCGCACTCTTGCTGCCTCCAGTGGCTGGAACGAGCCGGCTTTGCTCGCTCGTTTTCTGGAGGGTCTCCGCGCAGAGGTAAAGGATGAGATTCTCTCCCGGGAGGTCCCTTCCAGCGTGGATTCCCTGATTGAACTCGCTATTCGCATTGAGCGACGGGTTGATCTGCGTCACCGAGCTCGTGGAAAGGAGCTCGCGTTCTCCGTTGCCCCCCTCTCCGCATCACTACCATCTTCCTCTGCCGGCTCGGGAGCTGAGCCTATGCAGCTGGGAGGTATCCGCATCTCGACTAAGGAGAGGGAACGGAGAATCACCAACCGCCTCTGTCTCTATTGCGGTTCTGCTGGTCATTTTGTCACTTCATGTCCAGTAAAAGCCAGAGCTCATCAGTAAGCGGAGGGCTACTGGTGAGCGCTACTACTCCTGTCTCTCCTTCAAGATCCTGCACTACCTTGTCGGTCCATCTACGCTGGACCGGTTCGTCAGCTTCCTGCAGTGCCTTAATAGACTCTGGGGCGGAGGGCTGTTTTATGGACGAGACCTGGGCTCGGGAACATGACATTCCTCTCAGACAGTTAAAGGAGCCCACGGCCTTGTTCGCCCTGGATGGTAGTCCTCTCCCCAGGATTCAGCGTGAGACGCTACCTTTAACCCTCACTGTTTCTGGTAATCATAGCGAAACCATTTCTTTTTTGATTTTTCGTTCACCTTTTACACCTGTTGTTTTGGGCCATCCCTGGCTAGTTTGTCATAATCCTTCCATTAATTGGTCTAGTAATTCTATCCTCTCCTGGAACGTCTCTTGTCATGTGAAATGTTTAATGTCTGCTATCCCTCCTGTTTCCTCTGTCTCTTCTTCACAGGAGGAGCCTGGTGATTTGACAGGGGTGCCGGAGGAATATCACGATCTGCGCACGGTGTTCAGTCGGTCCAGGGCCACCTCTCTTCCTCCACACCGGTCGTATGATTGTAGTATTGATCTCCTTCCGGGAACCACCCCCCCCCGGGGTAGACTATACTCTCTGTCGGCTCCCGAACGTAAGGCTCTCGAAGATTATTTGTCTGTAGCTCTTGACGCCGGTACCATAGTCCCCTCCTCCTCTCCCGCCGGAGCGGGGTTTTTTTTTTGTCAAGAAGAAGGACGGGTCTCTGCGCCCCTGCATAGATTATCGAGGGCTGAATGACATAACAGTGAAGAATCGTTATCCGCTTCCTCTTATGTCTTCAGCCTTTGAGATCCTGCAGGGAGCCAGGTTTTTCACTAAGTTGGACCTTCGTAACGCTTACCATCTCGTGCGCATCAGGGAGGGGGACGAGTGGAAGACGGCGTTTAACACTCCGTTAGGGCACTTTGAATACCGGGTCCTTCCTTTCGGCCTCGCTAACGCTCCAGCTGTCTTTCAGGCATTAGTCAATGATGTCCTGAGAGACATGCTGAACATCTTTGTTTTCGTTTACCTTGACGATATCCTGATTTTTTCACCGTCACTCCAGATTCATGTTCAGCACGTTCGACGTGTCCTCCAGCGCCTTTTAGAGAATTGTCTTTTTGTGAAGGCTGAGAAGTGCACTTTTCATGCCTCCTCCGTCACATTTCTCGGTTCTGTTATTTCCGCTGAAGGCATTAAGATGGATCCCGCTAAGGTCCAAGCTGTCATTGATTGGCCCGTCCCTAAGTCACGCGTCGAGCTGCAGCGCTTTCTCGGCTTCGCGAACTTCTATCGTCGTTTCATCCGTAATTTCGGTCAGGTGGCCGCTCCTCTCACAGCCCTTACTTCTGTCAAGACGTGTTTTAAGTGGTCCGTTTCCGCCCAGGGAGCTTTTGATCTCCTCAAGAATCGTTTTACATCCGCTCCTATCCTTGTTACACCTGACGTCTCTAGACAGTTCGTTGTCGAGGTTGACGCGTCAGAGGTGGGCGTGGGAGCCATTCTTTCTCAGCGCTCCCTCTCTGACGACAAGGTCCACCCATGCGCGTATTTTTCTCATCGCCTGTCGCCGTCGGAACGTAACTATGATGTGGGTAACCGCGAACTGCTCGCCATCCGGTTAGCCCTAGGCGAATGGCGACAGTGGTTGGAGGGGGCGACCGTTCCTTTTGTCGTTTGGACTGACCATAGGAACCTTGAGTACATCCGTTCTGCCAAACGACTTAATGCGCGTCAGGCGCGTTGGGCGCTGTTTTTCGCTCGTTTCGAGTTCGTGATTTCTTATCGTCCGGGCTCTAAGAACACCAAGCCTGATGCTTTGTCTCGTCTCTTCAGTTCTTCAGTAGCCTCCACTGACCCCGAGGGGATTCTCCCTGAGGGGCGTGTTGTCGGGTTGACTGTCTGGGGAATTGAGAGGCAGGTAAAACAAGCGCTCACTCACACTCCGTCGCCGCGCGCTTGTCCTAGGAACCTTCTTTTCGTTCCCGTTCCTACTCGTCTGGCCGTTCTTCAGTGGGCTCACTCTGCCAAGTTAGCCGGCCACCCTGGCGTTCGGGGTACGCTTGCTTCCATTCGCCAGCGTTTTTGGTGGCCCACCCGGGAGCATGACACGCGTCGCTTCGTGGCTGCTTGTTCGGTCTGCGCGCAGACTAAGTCCGGTAACTCTCCTCCTGCCGGCCGTCTCAGGCCGCTTCCTATCCCCTCTCGACCGTGGTCTCACATCGCCTTAGATTTTGTCACCGGACTGCCTTCGTCAGCGGGGAAGACTGTTATTCTTACGGTTGTCGATAGGTTCTCTAAGGCGGCTCATTTCATTCCCCTTGCTAAGCTTCCTTCTGCTAAAGAGACGGCACAAATCGTCATCGAGAATGTTTTCAGAATTCATGGCCTTCCGTCAGACGTCGTTTCGGACAGAGGTCCGCAATTCACGTCTCAATTTTGGAGGGAGTTTTGCCGTTTGATTGGGGCTTCCGTCAGTCTCTCTTCCGGCTTTCACCCCCAGTCTAACGGTCAAGCAGAACGGGCCAATCAGACTATTGGTCGCATCTTACGCAGTCTTTCTTTTCGCAACCCTGCGTCTTGGTCAGAACAGCTCCCCTGGGCAGAATACGCCCACAACTCGCTTCCTTCGTCTGCGACCGGGCTATCTCCTTTTCAGAGTAGCCTCGGGTACCAGCCTCCGCTGTTCTCATCTCAGTTCGCCGAGTCCAGCGTCCCCTCCGCTCAGGCTTTTGTCCAACGTTGCGAGCGCACCTGGAAGAGGGTCAGGTCTGCACTTTGCCGTTATAGGGCGCAGACTGTGAGGGCTGCTAATAAGCGTAGAACTAAGAGTCCTAGATATTGTCGCGGTCAGAGAGTTTGGCTCTCCACTCAGAACCTTCCCCTTAAGACGGCTTCTCGCAAGTTGACCCCGCGGTTCATTGGTCCGTTTCGTATTTCTCGGGTCATTAATCCTGTCGCAGTTCGACTTCTTCTTCCGCGATACCTTCGTCGCGTCCACCCGGTCTTCCATGTCTCCTGTATTAAGCCCGTTCTTCGCGCCCCCGCTCGTCTTCCCCCCCCCCCCCCCCCATCCTTGTCGAGGGCGCACCCATCTACAGGGTCCGCAGGATTTTGGACATGCGTCCTCGGGGCCGTGGTCACCAGTACCTTGTCGATTGGGAGGGGTACGGTCCTGAGGAGAGGAGTTGGGTTCCCTCTCGGGACGTGCTGGACCGTGCGCTGATCGAGGATTTCCTCCGTTGCCGCCAGGTTTCCTCCTCGAGTGCGCCAGGAGGCGCTCGGTGAGTGGGGGGGTACTGTCATGTTGTGTCTTGTCTCTGTCCTTTCCCTTCACCCTGTCTCCCTCTGCTGGTCGTTGTTAGGTTACCTTTTCTCCCCCGCTTTCTCCCAGCTGTTCCTTGTCTCCTCTAACTACCCATTCACCCCGTTCCCCACCTGTTCCCTTTTTTCCCTCTGATTAGGTCCCTATATCTCTCTCTGTTTCTGTTCCTGTCCTTGTCGGATTCTTGTTTGTTTGTATTTCATGCCTGAGCCAGACTATCGTCATGTTTGCTGTAACCTTGTCCTGTCCTGTCGGAATCTGCCGGTCTATCTGAGCCTACCTATGTTTGGTTATTAAAGAAGCTCTGTTTAAGTTAGTTCGCTTTTGGGTCCTCATTCACTCACCATAACACATGCAAAATAATGTTATCAGGTATATGCTGAATGTCCCCCCTAGTACCCACATGGGGGTGCAGGAGTTCCGGGAGGTGGGCTTGTTGCCTTTGGAGTCCAGAGTGGACCAACTTAAACTTAATCATATGTTTGACATCTTAAATGATCGTGCTCCAGGTTACATGAAAAACCACATTGATATGGTCTATAACCAACACAGTCACAATGCCAGAGCTAGTGTTATGTCTTGTAAAATCCCAAGAGTAAACTTAAACTTAAACTTAAAATCCCAAGAGTAAACTTAAACTTAATCATATGTTTGACATCTTAAATGATTGTGCCCCAGGTTACATGAAAAACCACATTGATATACTGCGAGGAGCACATTTTTCCATGCAGGCATTTGTCTATGGAGGCATTTGTCCATTGCATCTTCAACGATTCTAAATGCCTACAATAACACCTTGTGCTATTATCAGTGGTTCTAAGACACGTAGACTTTTCTATCGTTACACTCTGTGTATCTTCAACAGTTCTCTTGCCACTACTTCCTATACATATAAAACACCCCGTGCTCAACAACACTTGTGCTGGTAGTCCCAGACTACGATGGGCGATGTTGGACTCAGCTTACACAGAACTGGAAAACGTTTCCCATCACGCGCCCCATTTGTGGTAATGACAGATTGGTATCTCAATGCATTCTTAGTCTAAATTACTATAAACTTTGCAGTGTGCAGATCTCCACAATCAACCTGATACCCCAAATAAACCATTTTGGATATGCCTCAATCAATTACGGGCACGGTTGAGCACCCCCCTCCCTTCCGGCACTCATCCTTTTGGCATTTCAGTTCATCCTCCCAATGGCACATGTTCAAAGTGGATGGCCCTTGGTAATATCTCTCACTTTAGCAGCCACTGTCCTTTACAGTCCATTGTGTATTTGTCCATTTTCCTACCAGTACACCAGCAGCATGAGAGAAGTTTGGACTGAATCTCTCCATGATCATTCCATGTGGACTCATGTCGCACTCCTGAGAGAAAAGGCAGTTGATAGCTTTGACTGGATGCTGTGTACAGGTTGCTGGCTTGGACTCAGGTCTCACGGTAGAAGCGGTAGAAGTGGTTAGGGGGGGTTGAGGTTCACACTGTTCTTGGTCATATTATCCCTTCCATGCATCTAGATACCATCTGTGGTCACCTTCGCCATAACCTTGAGAGAGGACAGACCAGCACAACAGTTTAGTTTAGGGCATTTATGATTCAGGAAATCCAGACAAATTATTTACTGTATGACTAATTATTACTACTACCAATATTCTTAATACAAATTTCTAACACAAATGTCAAAGAGAATAACAACACATAGTTAAAAAAAAATAAATCTCCCAAATTGTCCTATACTCTCCTATCATCTTGGTGATCTCACTGCAGAGTTACAGGTCAAGGAGTCAGAGGGCTAATCCTTAGAGAGAAATCCCGACCATCCAGCAGACCCAGTCTGGTGAGATTTGTTACTGAAGCAAGACAAGAACAAAGAAAACAAAAGAAAACAACAACAGCAATACACATACTGTATATCACTTGAAAACTTAAATCCATTTTGAGTAACTGTCAACCATTACCAACATAAATGTTTTCCTTTTACAGGCAGGCAGGTGAAAAAAATCTATTTTCATATTTACCAAAGGGCCCCAAGGGACTGGTATTTCCCTCTTTGGACACATGACTCACAAAGAATGTGCATGGCATCAATTCAAGTTTTCCATCAAATGCAAAGCATATCAAACACACTGTATCAACACTTAAGCAGAAAAAAACTGCACAACGTTACCATTTATCTTTGTAATCACTGCAAAGGGAAGGGAACACGGCCATTACCTCGCTCTCCAACCAAGGTGTATGAATTGAGGAGCAAACTGAGGAGCAACTCTTGGAGGGCAGTAAAGGTGATAAAGATGCTTCTTTGTTGATAAACCCAACACATTTCGGCCCCTCATCCTTACTTTCAAATAAAATCTAATTGTATTGGTCGCCTACAATGTTAATTGGGGTTTACAGAATGGAAAATGAAGGAGGCTTTTATATATAAAATAACTTACAGTATGGGTTCCTACTGCTCAGTCTATGTCTGAACACAGTTGGTCAGATCTTTGCAACTCATTCACTAATCAAATCAAATCAAATGTATTTATATAGCCCTTCTTACATCAGCTGATATCTCAAAGTGCTGTACAGAAACCCAGCCTAAAACCCCAAACAGCAAGCAATGCAGGTGTAGAAGCACGGTGGCTAGGAAAAACTCCCTAGAAAGGCCAAAACCTAGGAAGAAATCTAAAGAGGAACCAGGCTATGAAGGGTGGCCAGTCCTATTTTGGTTGTGCCAGGTGGAGATTATAACAGAACATGGCCAAGATGTTCAAATGTTCATAAATGACCAGCATGGTCCAATAATAAAAATCAAAAGTAGTTGTCGAGGGTGCAACAAGTCAGCACCTCAGGAGTAAATGTCAGTTGGCTTTTCATAGCCGATCATTAAGAGTATCTCTACCACTCCTGCTGTCTCTAGAGAGTTGAAAACAGCAGGTCTGGGACAGGTCGCACGTCCGGTGAACAGGTCGGGGTTCCATAGCCGCAGGCAGAACAGTTGAAACTAGAGCAGCAGCATGGCCAGGTGGACTGGGGACAGCAAGGAGCCATCATGCCATGTAGTCCTGAGGCATGGTCCTAGGGCTCAGGTCCTCCGAGAGAGAGAAAGAAAGAAAGAGAGAAAGAGAGAATTAGAGAGAGCATACTTAAATTCACACAGGACACCGGATAAGACAGGAGAAATACTCCAGATATAACAGACTTACCCTAGCCCCCCGACACATAAACTACTGCAGCAGTAGCAGTAGATTCCTCTGCCCAGGTGTTACTGACAATTGCCATATCTTACAAAGCCTAGAAAATAATTTTTACGTATCAGCTAACACAATAATATATTACAGAAATCTGGTGCCCGACGGCACAGTCCATGATGTGGCATGCAACCATTGGTTGATGGATGCATCATCTGAACAGGGGAATTCCCATTGGGCATGTTCTTCTGCCCAGGCGTTGCTGATGCATGCCAGATCTTTCAACACCTAGGTAGGTACTTTACGTATCAGCTCACCACAACATGGTCGCATTCCCCTGCTCAGCCGTTGCATGCATCAACCAACGGTATGGTGCCATGTCATCGACTGTGTCAATGGCTGACAGATTGCTATGACATACACTACAGTATATGGTATGTGTACACCCCTTCAAATGAGTGGATTCGGCTATTTCAGCCACACTCATTGCTGACTGGTGCACCGTCATAGGATGCCACCAACAAGTCAGTTCGTAAAATGTCTGCCCTGCTAGAGCTGCCCCAGTAAACTGTAAGCGCTGTTATTGTGAAGTGAAAACATCTAGGAGCAACAACGGCTCAGCCACGAATTGGTAGGCAACACAAGCTCACAGAACGGGACCGCTAAGTGCTGAAGCACGTAGCGTGTAAAAATGGTCTGTCCTCGGTTGCATCACTCACTTCCGAGTTCCAAACTGCCTCTGAAAGTAACGTCAGCACAATAATTGTTCGTCAGGAGCTTCATGAAATGGGTTTCCATGGCTGAGCAACCGCACACAAGCCTAAGATGACCGTGCGCAATGCCAAGAGTTGGCTGGAGTGGTGTAAATCTCGCCGCTATTGGACTCTGGTGCAGTGGAAACACATTCGCTGGAGTGATGAATCACGCTTCACCATCTGGCAATCCGACGGACGAATCTGGGTTTGGTGGATGCCAGGATAACACTACCTGGCTGAATGCATAGTGCAAACTGTAAAGTTCTGTGGAGGAATAATGGACTGTGGCTGTTTTTCATGGTTCGGACTAGGTCCCTTAGTTCCAAGGATAGGAAATCTTAACACTGCAGCATACAATGATATTCTAGACGATTCAGTGCTTCAAACTTTGTAGCAACATTTTGTGGAAGGCCCTTTCCTGTTTCAGCATGACAATTCCCCCGTGGAACAAAGCGAGGTCCATATAGAAATGGTTTGTCGAGATCGGTATGAAAGAACTTGACTGGCCTGCACAGAGGCCTGACCTCAACCCCATCGAACACCTTTGGGATGAATTGGAACGCCAACCACGAGCGGAAAGCCTTCCCAGAAGACTGGAGGCTATTATAGCAGTAAATGAGGGACCAACTCCATATTAATGCCCATGATATTGGAATGAGATGTTCAATGAGCATGTGTCCACATACATATTTTTTGAAATGTTTTTAGAAATGTTTGCTATTTTATTGAAAATTAAATATAGAAATATCTCATTTACATAAGTATTCACACCCCTTTGCTAAGACACTCCAAATCGAGTTCAGGTGCACCGAATTTCCTTTGATCATCCTTGAGATTTCACTACAACTTGATTGGAGTCCACCTGTGGCCAATTCAATTGTTTGGACATGGTTTAAAAAGAAACACACCTGTCTATATAAGGTCCCACAGTTGACAGTGCATGTCTAAGCAGAAGCTATACCGTGAAGTCAAAGGTACTGGCTGTAGAGCGCCGAGATAGAATTGTGATGAGGGATATATCTGGGGAAGGGTATAGAACAATTTATAGTGTTGAACGTTTCCAAGAGAACAGTGGTCTCCATCATTGGGAAATTGAAAAAATATGGAACCACCCAAACAGCACTCCTGGATTTCTCAAAACAAATGCATGTAAAAGACTCTGAGATCATAAGGCAAAAGATTCTGTGGTCTGATGATACAAAAATGTTACTCTCGGCTTGGATGTGAAGTGCTATATCTGGAGAAAACCAGGCCCAGCTCATCACCCGTTTAACACCATCCCTACTGTGAAGCATGGTGGTGACAGCATCATGCTATGGGGATGCTTTTCAGCGGCAGGGACTGGGAGACTGGTAAGGATAGAGGGAACAACGAATGGAGCCAAATACAGGCAAATCATTGATGAAAACCTGTAGGGGGGGGGGGGTGAAGATTTACGTTCCAGCCGGTCAATGACCCCAAGCATACAGCCAAAGCAAAGCTGAAATGGCTTCAGAACAAGAATGTGAAAGTCCTTGAGGGGCCCAGCCAAAGCCCAGACTTGAATCCCATTGAAAATCTGTGGAAAGATTTGAAGATTGCTGTTCACCGCTGCTCCCATCTAACTTAACAGAGCTGGAGAATCTTAAAAGAGGAATGGAGGAAAATCCCCAAATCCAGATGTGTAAAGCTGATAGACATACCCAAAGCTGTTATCGCTGTCAAAGGTGCTTCTACAAAGTATTGACTCAGAGGTGTGAATACATACAATATCTCCTCCCTCACCAATAAAAAGTTAAGCTTGATAAACGTCTCACATCTACAGTGTAGCCAGTATTTAAATTACTGCATCACTATCATTTCAGCCTATTTTTCCCTCTAAAATAGCAAAATGTATTCAAAAAAATGGTGATACTGAATGACTTTGTTTTTGTTCTCAATTCAAAATGAAACCTGTAGCTAGCTAGATACATTTACTTCCCTCTGCAGCCTGTGGTTTCCTTGGCAACCCACATTCACTTGCCATTGCCCTTGACTGTCTGTGTATCAGACATCTATTGTCTCCAGACACCTTAAATGTGGTCCTGTGGCCTACAATCTTTCACCTGTGCAGGGAACGGTGAAACCATACACTGTCATCTGCGCTAGACATGTAATTGTCGGGGCTGAGTGGTGGTGACTGAGCTTGAGTTTCACACACACACACACACACACACACACACACACACACACACACACACACACACACCTCTTCTCTCATCTCCTCTTGTCCCATTAGAAGTGCCTGACAGGTGGGAGAGGGAACTAGTCTACAGTAGCAGTGTTTTTCATCTCTAACAACAATCACCTGTACCGCAACTGTCTGACATTATTTTAGGAAGCAACAGCGAATGTTGGAAAACAAGGGAAGAGTTTATTTCCAAAAACACTATATCCACCAATTTTGACATCTTTGTGGGTGTTTTTCATCAGAAATGATTGCTTATCGCCACCTTCATGTGTCTGTAGAATATTACTGTTCTCAGATCTGAAAAAAAAATATTTTAGGTGTGTGTGAGTATGTGTTTTTTTTGGTTGCAAAACGCCATATATCCATTGTTTAGTTGGAATGGAATGTTTGTATCCTGTATATTTGACTGTGATTACAGTATGTGGTTGTCTCACCTAGCCTTGATGTCACAAATGTATATTTTGTACAGTTTTTTACAAAAATGTATTTATTTGTTACATTTGACTGTGTAAAACCTAGCAGTACAATTATTTTCACTGAGAGTGAGGCGGATTAGCATTTCGCCCCAAAAACATTTGTCTTTCTGAAATGAAACCATCAAGAGATAGAGTTGAGACAAATACATGTCTGTCATTGAACAACCCCATGCCATGATTAGATAGTAAAAAAAAACTGCCAATCTCTTTCATTATTTCTTCAAACAACAAAAGCTAATTTACCAACATTTCGGAAGTGGATACATGTACATAGCGTTTTGTAATGAAACTCTTCAAGTGTTATGCAGGAGATGTGGGGAAGTTTTTATGTGGTATATTGTCTGGGATTTGTACTCCCACATAAAGTTGTATCGTAGGCTACATTGGTGGTGACAGAGCATTTTTTTATACCAAAAATGCAAAGTAGTAACAGAAAGGCAGATGATTTATCCCAGTGTTGTGTTAGACGGGCAGACGGCAGACACACCAGTGTTGCATGTCTGCCTCGGTATGTCATGTGCATTCGCTAATGCACTGTTTACCTTTCTGATGCTTGCAGCTGCCACACCCACCCTGAATATTCGGAATACGGACAGGAGGACACTGTTCTTTTTTACATAGTCAATAGTTTGAGGTTGCATATTGTAAGTCTCAGTATCTGCAAACAGAATTATATTGATTGCATAGACATATTTGTAAAATAAAAAAGGTTAGAAAAGAATACTGCTAGAGAGACAACCCGTGAGATCTGGTTCACATTCCCCAGATGTCAAAACAGTGATCCGTCTATTCACGGATCACTGTTTTGACATTTATTGTTTGACAGGGACGGGGATGCTCAGTGCCCTGTGTGTGTGTGTGTGTGTGTGTGTGTGTGTGTGTGTGTGTGTGTGTGTGTGTGTGTGTGTGTGTGTGCGAGTGAGTGTGCACGCTTTTAGGTAGCCTGTGACACACCGATAATGGCCTGGGCCATGTCCGAAGGCCATGTTTATTGATGTGATGATGCATGCTGGGATAGACGTTCGCTCTTAAAGGTCTATGTGTGTGTGTGTGTGTGTGTGTTTGGACTGAATATTACCTCTAATCTTTCCTTTTATCCCTCATAAGCACATCCCTACCCTTATCCAACGAAGAACAATAATCAAACATCGCAAATTATGAACTTCAAAGAAACACCAATCCCTCAATGCCCCAGTAAATCAGTGCAGCTGTTAGTGGGTACTATAGCTCTTTGCAGTCAGTCCAGCCCGAAGTGTTTTGTATTTAAATCGTATCCTAATGTTTCATTTGCAGGGTTCTGCAAGGTTGACTTGACCTCAGTTTCTCTCTCTGTCTGTTTCTCCGTCTCCCCCTGTTTGTTTCTCCGTCTCTCTGTCCGTTTCTCCGTCTCTGTCGGTTTCTCAGTCTCTCTCTGTCCGTTTCTCCGTCTCTCTCTGTCTGTTTCTCAGTCTCTCTCTGTCTGTTTCTCCGTCTCTGTCTGTTTCTCCGTCTCTGTCTGTTTCTCCGTCTCTCTCTGTCTGTTTCTCCGTCTCTCTCTGTCTCTTTCTCCGTCTCTCTCAGTCTGTTTCTCCGTCTCTCTCTGTCTGTTTCTCCGTCTCCGTCTGTTTCTCCGTCTCTCTCTGTCTGTTTCTCCCGTCTCTCTCTGTCTGTTTCTCCGTCTTTCTCTGTCTGTTTCTCCGTCTCTCTCTGTCAGTCTGTTTCTCCGTCTCTCTCTGTTTGTTTCTCCGTCTCTCTCTGTCTGTTTCTCCGTCTCTCTCTGTCTGTCTGTTTCTCCGTCTCTCTCTGTCTGTTTCTCCGTCTCTCTCTGTCTGTTTCTCCGTCTCTGTCTGTCTGTTTCTCCGTCTCTCTCTGTCTGTTTCTCCGTCTCTGTCTGTTTCTCCGTCTCTCTCTGTCTGTTTCTCCGTCTCTCTCTGTCTGTTTCTCCGTCTCTCTCTGTCTGTTTCTCCATCTCTCTCTGTCTGTTTCTCCGTCTCTGTCTGTCTGTTTCTCCGTCTCTCTCTGTCTGTTTCTCCGTCTCTGTCTGTCTGTTTCTCCGTCTCTCTCTGTCTGTTTCTCCGTCTCTCTCTGTCTGTTTCTCCGTCTCTCTCTGTCTGTTTCTCCGTCTCTGTCTGTCTGTTTCTCCGTCTCTGTCTGTTTGTTTCTCCGTCTCTGTCTGTTTCTCCGTCTCTCTCTGTCTGTTTCTCCGTCTCTGTCTGTCTGTTTCTCCGTCTCTCTCTGTCTGTTTCTCCGTCTCTCTCTGTCTGTTTCTCCGTCTCTCTCTGTTTGTTTCTCCGTCTCTGTCTGTTTCTCCGTCTCTGTCTGTTTCTCCGTCTCTGTCTGTTTCTCCGTCTCTGTCTGTCTGTTTCTCCGTCTCTCTCTGTCTGTTTCTCCGTCTCTGTCTGTCTGTTTCTCCGTCTCTGTCTGTCTGTTTCTCCGTCTCTCTCTGTCTGTTTCTCCGTCTCTCTCTATCTGTTTTTCCGTCTCTGTCTGTCTGTTTCTCCGTCTCTGTCTGTTTGTTTCTCCGTCTCTGTCTGTTTCTCCGTCTCTCTCTGTCTGTTTCTCCGTCTCTGTCTGTCTGTTTCTCCGTCTCTCTCTGTCTGTTTCTCCGTCTCTCTCTGTCTGTTTCTCTGTCTCTCTCTGTTTGTTTCTCCGTCTCTGTCTGTTTCACCGTCTCTGTCTGTTTCTCCGTCTCTGTCTGTTTGTCCGTCTCTGTCTGTTTCTCCGTCTCTGTCTGTCTGTCTGTTTCTCCGTGTCTCTCTGTCTGTCTGTTCCTCCGTCTCTCTCTGTCTGTTTCTCCATCTCTCTCTGTCTGTTCGTTTCTCCGTCTCTTTCTGTCTGTTTCTCCGTCTCTCTCTGTCTGTTTCTCCGTCTCTCTCTGTCTGTTTCTCCGTCTCTCTCTGTCTGTTTCTCCGTCTCTCTCTGTCTGTTCGTTTCTCCGTCTCTGTCTGTCTGTTTCTCCGTCTCTCTCTGTCTGTTTCTCCTTCTCTCTCTGTCTGTTTCTCCTTCTCTCTCTGTCTGTTTCTCCGTCTCTCTCTGTCTGTTCGTTTCTCCGTCTCTCTCTGTCTGTTTCTCCATCTCTCTCTGTCTGTTCGTTTCTCCGTCTCTCTCTGTCTGTTTCTCCGTCTCTCTCTGTCTGTTCGTTTCTCCGTCTCTGTCTGTTCCTCCGTCTCTCTCTTTCTGTTTCTCCGTCTCTGTCTGTCTGTCTGTTTCTCCGTCTCTCTCTGTCTGTCTGTTCCTCCGTCTCTCTCTGTCTGTTTCTCCATCTCTCTCTGTCTGTTCGTTTCTCCGTCTCTTTCTGTCTGTTTCTCCGTCTCTCTCTGTCTGTTTCTCCGTCTCTCTCTGTCTGTTTCTCCGTCTCTCTCTGTCTGTTTCTCCGTCTCTCTCTGTCTGTTCGTTTCTCCGTCTCTGTCTGTCTGTTTCTCCGTCTCTCTCTGTCTGTTTCTCCTTCTCTCTCTGTCTGTTTCTCCTTCTCTCTCTGTCTGTTTCTCCGTCTCTCTCTGTCTGTTCGTTTCTCCGTCTCTCTCTGTCTGTCTGTTTCTCCATCTCTCTCTGTCTGTTCGTTTCTCCGTCTCTCTCTGTCTGTTTCTCCGTCTCTCTCTGTCTGTTTCTCCGTCTCTGTCTGTTCCTCCGTCTCTCTCTTTCTGTTTCTCCGTCTCTCTCTGTCTGTTCGTTTCTCCGTCTCTCTCTGTCTGTTCCTCCGTCTCTCTCTGTCAGTTTCTCCGTCTCTCTCTGTCTGTTTCTCCGTCTCTCTCTGTCTGTTCGTTTCTCCGTCTCTCTCTGTCTGTTTCTCCGTCTCTCTCTGTCTGTTTCTCCGTCTCTGTCTGTTTCTCCGTCTCTCTCTGTCTGTTTCTCCGTCTCTCTCTGTCTCTTTCTCCGTCTCTCTCTGTCTGTTTCTCCGTCTCTCTCTGTCTGTTTCTCCGTCTCTGTCTGTCTGTTTCTCCGTCTCTCTCTGTCTGTTTCTCCGTCTCTCTCTGTCTGTTTCTCCGTCTCTCTCTGTCTGTTTCTCCGTCTCTCTCTGTCTGTTTCTCCGTCTCTGTCTGTTTCTCCGTCTCTCTCTGTCTGTTTCTCCGTCTCTCTCTGTCTCTTTCTCCGTCTCTCTCTGTCTGTTTCTCCGTCTCTCTCTGTCTGTTTCTCCGTCTCTCTCTGTCTGTTTCTCCGTCTCTCTCTGTCTGTTTCTCCATCTCTGTCTGTCTGTTTCTCCGTCTCTGTCTGTTTCTCCGTCTCTGTCTGTCTGTTTCTCCCTCTCTCTCTGTCTGTTTCTCCTTCTCTCTCTGTCTGTTTCTCCTTCTCTCTCTTTCTGTTTCTCCGTCTCTCTCTGTCTGTTCGTTTCTCCGTCTCTCTCTGTCTGTTTCTCCGTCTCTCTCTGTCTGTTCGTTTCTCCGTCTCTGTCTGTCTGTTTCTCCGTCTCTCTCTGTCTGTTTCTCCTTCTCTCTCTGTCTGTTTCTCCCTCTCTGTCTGTTCGTTTCTCCGTCTCTCTCTGTCTGTTTCTCCGTCTCTCTCTGTCTGTTCGTTTCTCCGTCTCTCTCTGTCTGTTCGTTTCTCCGTCTCTCTCTGTCTGTTTCTCCGTCTCTCTCTGTCTGTTCGTTTCTCCGTCTCTCTCTGTCTGTTTCTCCGTCTCTCTCTGTCTGTTTCTCCTTCTCTCTCTGTCTGTTTCTCCTTCTCTCTCTGTCTGTTTCTCCGTCTCTCTCTGTCTGTTCGTTTCTCCGTCTCTCTCTGTCTGTCTGTTTCTCCATCTCTCTCTGTCTGTTCGTTTCTCCGTCTCTCTCTGTCTGTTTCTCCGTCTCTCTCTGTCTGTTTCTCCGTCTCTGTCTGTTCCTCCGTCTCTCTCTTTCTGTTTCTCCGTCTCTCTCTGTCTGTTCGTTTCTCCGTCTCTCTCTGTCTGTTCCTCCGTCTCTCTCTGTCAGTTTCTCCGTCTCTCTCTGTCTGTTTCTCCGTCTCTCTCTGTCTGTTCGTTTCTCCGTCTCTCTCTGTCTGTTTCTCCGTCTCTCTCTGTCTGTTTCTCCGTCTCTGTCTGTTTCTCCGTCTCTCTCTGTCTGTTTCTCCGTCTCTCTCTGTCTCTTTCTCCGTCTCTCTCTGTCTGTTTCTCCGTCTCTCTCTGTCTGTTTCTCCGTCTCTGTCTGTCTGTTTCTCCGTCTCTCTCTGTCTGTTTCTCCGTCTCTCTCTGTCTGTTTCTCCGTCTCTCTCTGTCTGTTTCTCCGTCTCTCTCTGTCTGTTTCTCCGTCTCTGTCTGTTTCTCCGTCTCTCTCTGTCTGTTTCTCCGTCTCTCTCTGTCTCTTTCTCCGTCTCTCTCTGTCTGTTTCTCCGTCTCTCTCTGTCTGTTTCTCCGTCTCTCTCTGTCTGTTTCTCCGTCTCTCTCTGTCTGTTTCTCCATCTCTGTCTGTCTGTTTCTCCGTCTCTGTCTGTTTCTCCGTCTCTGTCTGTCTGTTTCTCCCTCTCTCTCTGTCTGTTTCTCCTTCTCTCTCTGTCTGTTTCTCCTTCTCTCTCTTTCTGTTTCTCCGTCTCTCTCTGTCTGTTCGTTTCTCCGTCTCTCTCTGTCTGTTTCTCCGTCTCTCTCTGTCTGTTCGTTTCTCCGTCTCTGTCTGTCTGTTTCTCCGTCTCTCTCTGTCTGTTTCTCCTTCTCTCTCTGTCTGTTTCTCCCTCTCTGTCTGTTCGTTTCTCCGTCTCTCTCTGTCTGTTTCTCCGTCTCTCTCTGTCTGTTCGTTTCTCCGTCTCTCTCTGTCTGTTCGTTTCTCCGTCTCTCTCTGTCTGTTTCTCCGTCTCTCTCTGTCTGTTCGTTTCTCCGTCTCTCTCTGTCTGTTTCTCCGTCTCTCTCTGTCTGTTTCTCCGTCTCTCTCTGTCTGTTTCTCCGTCTCTCTCTGTCTGTTTCTCCGTCTCTCTCTGTCTGTTTCTCCGTCTCTGTCTGTCTGTTTCTCCGTCTCTGTCTGTCTGTTTCTCCGTCTCTCTCTGTCTGTTTCTCCGTCTCTGTCTGTCTGTTTCTCCGTCTCTCTCTGTCTGTTTCTCCGTCTCTCTCTGTCTGTTTCTCCGTCTCTCTCTGTCTGTTTCTCCGTCTCTCTCTGTCTGTTTCTCCGTCTCTCTCTGTCTGTTTCTCCGTCTCTGTCTGTTTCTCCGTCTCTCTCTGTCTGTTTCTCCGTCTCTCTCTGTCTCTTTCTCCGTCTCTCTCTGTCTGTTTCGCCGTCTCTCTCTGTCTGTTTCTCCGTCTCTGTCTGTCTGTTTCTCCGTCTCTCTCTGTCTGTCTGTTTCTCCGTCTCTGTCTGTTTCTCCGTCTCTGTATGTCTGTTTCTCCCTCTCTCTCTGTCTGTTTCTCCTTCTCTCTCTGTCTGTTTCTCCTTCTCTCTCTGTCTGTTTCTCCGTCTCTCTCTGTCTGTTCGTTTCTCCGTCTCTCTCTGTCTGTTTCTCCGTCTCTCTCTGTCTGTTCGTTTCTCCGTCTCTGTCTGTCTGTTTCTCCGTCTCTCTCTGTCTGTTTCTCCTTCTCTCTCTGTCTGTTTCTCCTTCTCTCTCTGTCTGTTTCTCCGTCTCTCTCTGTCTGTTCGTTTCTCCGTCTCTCTCTGTCTGTTTCTCCGTCTCTCTCTGTCTGTTCGTTTCTCCGTCTCTCTCTGTCTGTTCGTTTATCCGTCTCTCTCTGTCTGTTTCTCCGTCTCTCTCTGTCTGTTTCTCCGTCTCTCTCTGTCTGTTTCTCCGTCTCTCTCTGTCTGTTTCTCCGTCTCTGTCTGTCTGTTTCTCCGTCTCTGTCTGTCTGTTTCTCCGTCTCTGTCTGTCTGTTTCTCCGTCTCTCTCTGTCTGTTTCTCCGTCTCTGTCTGTCTGTTTCTCCGTCTCTCTCTGTCTGTTTCTCCGTCTCTCTCTGTCTGTTTCTCCGTCTCTCTCTGTCTGTTTCTCCGTCTCTCTCTGTCTGTTTCTCCGTCTCTGTCTGTTTCTCCGTCTCTCTCTGTCTGTTTCTCCGTCTCTCTCTGTCTCTTTCTCCGTCTCTCTCTGTCTGTTTCTCCATCTCTCTCTGTCTGTTTCTCCGTCTCTCTCTGTCTGTTTCTCCGTCTCTCTCTGTCTGTTTCTCCATCTCTGTCTGTCTGTTTCTCCGTCTCTGTCTGTTTCTCCGTCTCTGTCTGTCTGTTTCTCCCTCTCTCTCTGTCTGTTTCTCCTTCTCTCTCTGTCTGTTTCTCCTTCTCTCTCTTTCTGTTTCTCCGTCTCTCTCTGTCTGTTCGTTTCTCCGTCTCTCTCTGTCTGTTTCTCCGTCTCTCTCTGTCTGTTCGTTTCTCCGTCTCTGTCTGTCTGTTTCTCCGTCTCTCTCTGTTCGTTTCTCCTTCTCTCTCTGTCTGTTTCTCCTTCTCTCTCTGTCTGTTTCTCCGTCTCTCTCTGTCTGTTCGTTTCTCCGTCTCTCTCTGTCTGTTTCTCCGTCTCTCTCTGTCTGTTCGTTTCTCCGTCTCTCTCTGTCTGTTTCTCCGTCTCTCTCTGTCTGTTCGTTTCTCCGTCTCTCTCTGTCTGTTTCTCCGTCTCTCTCTGTTCGTTTCTCCGTCTCTCTCTGTCTGTTTCTCCGTCTCTCTCTGTCTGTTTCTCCGTCTCTCTCTGTCTGTTTCTCCGTCTCTCTCTGTCTGTTTCTCCGTCTCTGTCTGTCTGTTTCTCCGTCTCTGTCTGTCTGTTTCTCCGTCTCTCTCTGTCTGTTTCTCCGTCTCTGTCTGTCTGTTTCTCCGTCTCTCTCTGTCTGTTTCTCCGTCTCTCTCTGTCTGTTTCTCCGTCTCTCTCTGTCTGTTTCTCCGTCTCTCTCTGTCTGTTTCTCCGTCTCTCTCTGTCTGTTTCTCCGTCTCTGTCTGTTTCTCCGTCTCTCTCTGTCTGTTTCTCCGTCTCTCTCTGTCTCTTTCTCCGTCTCTCTCTGTCTGTTTCTCCGTCTCTCTCTGTCTGTTTCTCCGTCTCTGTCTGTCTGTTTCTCCGTCTCTCTCTGTCTGTTTCTCCATCTCTGTCTGTCTGTTTCTCCGTCTCTGTCTGTTTCTCCGTCTCTGTCTGTCTGTTTCTCCCTCTCTCTCTGTCTGTTTCTCCTTCTCTCTCTGTCTGTTTCTCCTTCTCTCTCTGTCTGTTTCTCCGTCTCTCTCTGTCTGTTCGTTTCTCCGTCTCTCTCTGTCTGTTTCTCCGTCTCTCTCTGTCTGTTCGTTTCTCCGTCTCTGTCTGTCTGTTTCTCCGTCTCTCTCTGTCTGTTTCTCCGTCTCTCTCTGTCTGTTTCTCCTTCTCTCTCTGTCTGTTTCTCCTTCTCTCTCTGTCTGTTTCTCCGTCTCTCTCTGTCTGTTCGTTTCTCCGTCTCTCTCTGTCTGTTTCTCCGTCTCTCTCTGTCTGTTCGTTTCTCCGTCTCTCTCTGTCTGTTTCTCCGTCTCTCTCTGTCTGTTCGTTTCTCCGTCTCTCTCTGTCTGTTTCTCCGTCTCTCTCTGTCTGTTTCTCCGTCTCTCTCTGTCTGTTTCTCCGTCTCTCTCTGTCTGTTTCTCCGTCTCTCTCTGTCTGTTTCTCCGTCTCTCTCTGTCTGTTTCTCCGTCTCTGTCTGTCTGTTTCTCCGTCTCTGTCTGTCTGTTTCTCCGTCTCTCTCTGTCTGTTTCTCCGTCTCTGTCTGTCTGTTTCTCCATCTCTCTCTGTCTGTTTCTCCGTCTCTCTCTGTCTGTTTCTCCGTCTCTCTCTGTCTGTTTCTCCGTCTCTGTCTGTCTGTTTCTCCGTCTCTGTCTGTCTGTTTCTCCCTCTCTCTCTGTCTGTTTCTCCTTCTCTCTCTGTCTGTTTCTCCTTCTCTCTCTGTCTGTTTCTCCGTCTCTCTCTGTCTGTTCGTTTCTCCGTCTCTCTCTGTCTGTTTCTCCGTCTCTCTCTGTCTGTTCGTTTCTCCGTCTCTGTCTGTCTGTTTCTCCGTCTCTCTCTGTCTGTTTCTCCTTCTCTCTCTGTCTGTTTCTCCTTCTCTCTCTGTCTGTTTCTCCGTCTCTCTCTGTCTGTTCGTTTCTCCGTCTCTCTCTGTCTGTTTCTCCGTCTCTCTCTGTCTGTTCGTTTCTCCGTCTCTCTCTGTCTGTTCGTTTCTCCGTCTCTCTCTGTCTGTTTCTCCGTCTCTCTCTGTCTGTTTCTCCGTCTCTCTCTGTCTGTTTCTCCGTCTCTCTCTGTCTGTTTCTCCGTCTCTGTCTGTCTGTTTCTCCGTCTCTGTCTGTCTGTTTCTCCGTCTCTGTCTGTCTGTTTCTCCGTCTCTCTCTGTCTGTTTCTCCGTCTCTGTCTGTCTGTTTCTCCGTCTCTCTCTGTCTGTTTCTCCGTCTCTCTCTGTCTGTTTCTCCGTCTCTCTCTGTCTGTTTCTCCGTCTCTCTCTGTCTGTTTCTCCGTCTCTGTCTGTTTCTCCGTCTCTCTCTGTCTGTTTCTCCGTCTCTCTCTGTCTCTTTCTCCGTCTCTCTCTGTCTGTTTCTCCGTCTCTCTCTGTCTGTTTCTCCGTCTCTCTCTGTCTGTTTCTCCGTCTCTCTCTGTCTGTTTCTCCATCTCTGTCTGTCTGTTTCTCCGTCTCTGTCTGTTTCTCCGTCTCTGTCTGTCTGTTTCTCCCTCTCTCTCTGTCTGTTTCTCCTTCTCTCTCTGTCTGTTTCTCCTTCTCTCTCTTTCTGTTTCTCCGTCTCTCTCTGTCTGTTCGTTTCTCCGTCTCTCTCTGTCTGTTTCTCCATCTCTCTCTGTCTGTTCGTTTCTCCGTCTCTGTCTGTCTGTTTCTCCGTCTCTCTCTGTCTGTTTCTCCTTCTCTCTCTGTCTGTTTCTCCTTCTCTCTCTGTCTGTTTCTCCGTCTCTCTCTGTCTGTTCGTTTCTCCGTCTCTCTCTGTCTGTTTCTCCGTCTCTCTCTGTCTGTTCGTTTCTCCGTCTCTCTCTGTCTGTTTCTCCGTCTCTCTCTGTCTGTTCGTTTCTCCGTCTCTCTCTGTCTGTTTCTCCGTCTCTCTCTGTCTGTTTCTCCGTCTCTCTCTGTCTGTTTCTCCGTCTCTCTCTGTCTGTTTCTCCGTCTCTCTCTGTCTGTTTCTCCGTCTCTGTCTGTCTGTTTCTCCGTCTCTGTCTGTCTGTTTCTCCGTCTCTCTCTGTCTGTTTCTCCGTCTCTGTCTGTCTGTTTCTCCGTCTCTCTCTGTCTGTTTCTCCGTCTCTCTCTGTCTGTTTCTCCGTCTCTCTCTGTCTGTTTCTCCGTCTCTCTCTGTCTGTTTCTCCGTCTCTCTCTGTCTGTTTCTCCGTCTCTGTCTGTTTCTCCGTCTCTCTCTGTCTGTTTCTCCGTCTCTCTCTGTCTCTTTCTCCGTCTCTCTCTGTCTGTTTCTCCGTCTCTCTCTGTCTGTTTCTCCGTCTCTGTCTGTCTGTTTCTCCGTCTCTCTCTGTCTGTTTCTCCATCTCTGTCTGTCTGTTTCTCCGTCTCTGTCTGTTTCTCCGTCTCTGTCTGTCTGTTTCTCCCTCTCTCTCTGTCTGTTTCTCCTTCTCTCTCTGTCTGTTTCTCCTTCTCTCTCTGTCTGTTTCTCCGTCTCTCTCTGTCTGTTCGTTTCTCCGTCTCTCTCTGTCTGTTTCTCCGTCTCTCTCTGTCTGTTCGTTTCTCCGTCTCTGTCTGTCTGTTTCTCCGTCTCTCTCTGTCTGTTTCTCCTTCTCTCTCTGTCTGTTTCTCCTTCTCTCTCTGTCTGTTTCTCCGTCTCTCTCTGTCTGTTCGTTTCTCCGTCTCTCTCTGTCTGTTTCTCCGTCTCTCTCTGTCTGTTCGTTTCTCCGTCTCTCTCTGTCTGTTTCTCCGTCTCTCTCTGTCTGTTCGTTTCTCCGTCTCTCTCTGTCTGTTTCTCCGTCTCTCTCTGTCTGTTTCTCCGTCTCTCTCTGTCTGTTTCTCCGTCTCTCTCTGTCTGTTTCTCCGTCTCTGTCTGTCTGTTTCTCCGTCTCTCTCTGTCTGTTTCTCCGTCTCTGTCTGTCTGTTTCTCCGTCTCTGTCTGTCTGTTTCTCCGTCTCTCTCTGTCTGTTTCTCCGTCTCTGTCTGTCTGTTTCTCCATCTCTCTCTGTCTGTTTCTCCGTCTCTCTCTGTCTGTTTCTCCGTCTCTCTCTCTCTGTTTCTCCGTCTCTGTCTGTCTGTTTCTCCGTCTCTGTCTGTTTGTTTCTCCGTCTCTGTCTGTTTCTCCGTCTCTCTCTGTCTGTTTCTCCGTCTCTGTCTGTCTGTTTCTCCGTCTCTGTCTGTCTGTTTCTCCGTCTCTCTCTGTCTGTTTCTCCGTCTCTGTCTGTCTGTTTCTCCGTCTCTCTCTGTCTGTTTCTCCGTCTCTCTCTGTCTGTTTCTCCGTCTCTCTCTGTCTGTTTCTCCGTCTCTCTCTGTCTGTTTCTCCGTCTCTGTCTGTCTGTTTCTCCGTCTCTGTCTGTTTGTTTCTCCGTCTCTGTCTGTTTCTCCGTCTCTCTCTGTCTGTTTCTCCGTCTCTGTCTGTCTGTTTCTCCGTCTCTCTCTGTCTGTTTCTCCGTCTCTCTCTGTCTGTTTCTCCGTCTCTCTCTGTTTGTTTCTCCGTCTCTGTCTGTTTCTCCGTCTCTGTCTGTTTCTCCGTCTCTGTCTGTTTCTCCGTCTCTGTCTGTCTGTCTGTTTCTCCGTCTCTCTCTGTCTGTCTGTTCCTCCGTCTCTCTCTGTCTGTTTCTCCATCTCTCTCTGTCTGTTCGTTTCTCCGTCTCTTTCTGTCTGTTTCTCCGTCTCTCTCTGTCTGTTTCTCCGTCTCTCTCTGTCTGTTTCTCCGTCTCTCTCTGTCTGTTTCTCCGTCTCTCTCTGTCTGTTTCTCCGTCTCTGTCTGTTTCTCCGTCTCTCTCTGTCTGTTCCTCCGTCTCTCTCTTTCTGTTTCTCCGTCTCTCTCTGTCTGTTCGTTTCTCCGTCTCTCTCTGTCTGTTTCTCCGTCTCTCTCTGTCTGTTCCTCCGTCTCTCTCTGTCTGTTTCTCCGTCTCTCTCTGTCTGTTTCTCCGTCTCTCTCTGTCTGTCTGTTTCTCCCTCTCTCTCTGTCTGTTTCTCCTTCTCTCTCTGTCTGTTTCTCCTTCTCTCTCTGTCTGTTTCTCCGTCTCTCTCTGTCTGTTCGTTTCTCCGTCTCTCTCTGTCTGTTTCTCCGTCTCTCTCTGTCTGTTCGTTTCTCCGTCTCTGTCTGTCTGTTTCTCCGTCTCTCTCTGTCTGTTTCTCCTTCTCTCTCTGTCTGTTTCTCCTTCTCTCTCTGTCTGTTTCTCCGTCTCTCTCTGTCTGTTCGTTTCTCCGTCTCTCTCTGTCTGTTTCTCCGTCTCTCTCTGTCTGTTCGTTTCTCCGTCTCTCTCTGTCTGTTTCTCCGTCTCTCTCTGTCTGTTCGTTTCTCCTTCTCTCTCTGTCTGTTTCTCCGTCTCTCTCTGTCTGTTTCTCCGTCTCTCTCTGTCTGTTTCTCCGTCTCTCTCTGTCTGTTTCTCCGTCTCTCTCTGTCTGTTTCTCCGTCTCTCTCTGTCTGTTTCTCCGTCTCTGTCTGTCTGTTTCTCCGTCTCTGTCTGTCTGTTTCTCCGTCTCTCTCTGTCTGTTTCTCCGTCTCTGTCTGTCTGTTTCTCCATCTCTCTCTGTCTGTTTCTCCGTCTCTCTCTGTCTGTTTCTCCGTCTCTCTCTGTCTGTTTCTCCGTCTCTGTCTGTCTGTTTCTCCGTCTCTGTCTGTTTGTTTCTCCGTCTCTGTCTGTTTCTCCGTCTCTCTCTGTCTGTTTCTCCGTCTCTGTCTGTCTGTTTCTCCGTCTCTGTCTGTCTGTTTCTCCGTCTCTCTCTGTCTGTTTCTCCGTCTCTGTCTGTCTGTTTCTCCGTCTCTCTCTGTCTGTTTCTCCGTCTCTCTCTGTCTGTTTCTCCGTCTCTCTCTGTCTGTTTCTCCGTCTCTGTCTGTCTGTTTCTCCGTCTCTGTCTGTTTGTTTCTCCGTCTCTGTCTGTTTCTCCGTCTCTCTCTGTCTGTTTCTCCGTCTCTGTCTGTCTGTTTCTCCGTCTCTCTCTGTCTGTTTCTCCGTCTCTCTCTGTCTGTTTCTCCGTCTCTCTCTGTTTGTTTCTCCGTCTCTGTCTGTTTCTCCGTCTCTGTCTGTTTCTCCGTCTCTGTCTGTTTCTCCGTCTCTGTCTGTCTGTCTGTTTCTCCGTCTCTCTCTGTCTGTCTGTTCCTCCGTCTCTCTCTGTCTGTTTCTCCATCTCTCTCTGTCTGTTCGTTTCTCCGTCTCTTTCTGTCTGTTTCTCCGTCTCTCTCTGTCTGTTTCTCCGTCTCTCTCTGTCTGTTTCTCCGTCTCTCTCTGTCTGTTTCTCCGTCTCTCTCTGTCTGTTTCTCCGTCTCTGTCTGTTTCTCCGTCTCTCTCTGTCTGTTCCTCCGTCTCTCTCTTTCTGTTTCTCCGTCTCTCTCTGTCTGTTCGTTTCTCCATCTCTCTCTGTCTGTTTCTCCGTCTCTCTCTGTCTGTTCCTCCGTCTCTCTCTGTCTGTTTCTCCGTCTCTCTCTGTCTGTTTCTCCGTCTCTCTCTGTCTGTTCGTTTCTCCGTCTCTCTCTGTCTGTTTCTCCGTCTCTCTCTGTCTGTTTCTCCGTCTCTCTCTGTCTGTTTCTCCGTCTCTGTCTGTTTCTCCGTCTCTCTGTCTGTTTCTCCGTCTCTCTCTGTCTCTTTCTCCGTCTCTCTCTGTCTGTTTCTCCGTCTCTCTCTGTCTGTTTCTCCGTCTCTCTCTGTCTGTTTCTCCGTCTCTCTCTGTCTGTTTCTCCATCTCTCTCTGTCTGTTTCTCCGTCTCTGTAATGTCTCCGTCTCTGTCTGTCTGTTTCTCCGTCTCTCTCTGTCTGTTTCTCCTTCTCTCTCTGTCTGTTTCTCCTTCTCTCTCTGTCTGTTTCTCCGTCTCTCTCTGTCTGTTCGTTTCTCCGTCTCTCTCTGTCTGTTTCTCCGTCTCTCTCTGTCTGTTCGTTTCTCCGTCTCTGTCTGTCTGTTTCTCTGTCTCTCTCTGTCTGTTTCTCCTTCTCTCTCTGTCTGTTTCTCCGTCTCTGTCTGTCTGTCTGTTTCTCCGTCTCTCTCTGTCTGTTTCTCCATCTCTCTCTGTCTGTTCGTTTCTCCGTCTCTTTCTGTCTGTTTCTCCGTCTCTCTCTGTCTGTTTCTCCGTCTCTCTCTGTCTGTTTCTCCGTCTCTCTCTGTCTGTTTCTCCGTCTCTCTCTGTCTGTTTCTCCGTCTCTGTCTGTTTCTCCGTCTCTCTCTGTCTGTTCCTCCGTCTCTCTCTTTCTGTTTCTCCGTCTCTCTCTGTCTGTTCGTTTCTCCGTCTCTCTCTGTCTGTTTCTCCGTCTCTCTCTGTCTGTTCCTCCGTCTCTCTCTGTCTGTTTCTCCGTCTCTCTCTGTCTGTTTCTCCGTCTCTCTCTGTCTGTCTGTTTCTCCCTCTCTCTCTGTCTGTTTCTCCTTCTCTCTCTGTCTGTTTCTCCTTCTCTCTCTGTCTGTTTCTCCGTCTCTCTCTGTCTGTTCGTTTCTCCGTCTCTCTCTGTCTGTTTCTCCGTCTCTCTCTGTCTGTTCGTTTCTCCGTCTCTGTCTGTCTGTTTCTCCGTCTCTCTCTGTCTGTTTCTCCTTCTCTCTCTGTCTGTTTCTCCTTCTCTCTCTGTCTGTTTCTCCGTCTCTCTCTGTCTGTTCGTTTCTCCGTCTCTCTCTGTCTGTTTCTCCGTCTCTCTCTGTCTGTTCGTTTCTCCGTCTCTCTCTGTCTGTTTCTCCGTCTCTCTCTGTCCGTTCGTTTCTCCTTCTCTCTCTGTCTGTTTCTCCGTCTCTCTCTGTCTGTTTCTCCGTCTCTCTCTGTCTGTTTCTCCGTCTCTCTCTGTCTGTTTCTCCGTCTCTCTCTGTCTGTTTCTCCGTCTCTCTCTGTCTGTTTCTCCGTCTCTGTCTGTCTGTTTCTCCGTCTCTGTCTGTCTGTTTCTCCGTCTCTCTCTGTCTGTTTCTCCGTCTCTGTCTGTCTGTTTCTCCATCTCTCTCTGTCTGTTTCTCCGTCTCTCTCTGTCTGTTTCTCCATCTCTCTCTGTCTGTTTCTCCGTCTCTGTCTGTCTGTTTCTCCGTCTCTCTCTGTCTGTTTCTCCGTCTCTCTCTGTCTGTTTCTCCGTCTCTCTCTGTCTGTTTCTCCGTCTCTGTCTGTTTCTCCGTCTCTCTCTGTCTGTTCCTCCGTCTCTCTCTTTCTGTTTCTCCGTCTCTCTCTGTCTGTTCGTTTCTCCGTCTCTCTCTGTCTGTTTCTCCGTCTCTCTCTGTCTGTTCCTCCGTCTCTCTCTGTCTGTTTCTCCGTCTCTCTCTGTCTGTTTCTCCGTCTCTCTCTGTCTGTCTGTTTCTCCCTCTCTCTCTGTCTGTTTCTCCTTCTCTCTCTGTCTGTTTCTCCTTCTCTCTCTGTCTGTTTCTCCGTCTCTCTCTGTCTGTTCGTTTCTCCGTCTCTCTCTGTCTGTTTCTCCGTCTCTCTCTGTCTGTTCGTTTCTCCGTGTCTGTCTGTCTGTTTCTCCGTCTCTCTCTGTCTGTTTCTCCTTCTCTCTCTGTCTGTTTCTCCTTCTCTCTCTGTCTGTTTCTCCGTCTCTCTCTGTCTGTTCGTTTCTCCGTCTCTCTCTGTCTGTTTCTCCGTCTCTCTCTGTCTGTTCGTTTCTCCGTCTCTCTCTGTCTGTTTCTCCGTCTCTCTCTGTCTGTTCGTTTCTCCTTCTCTCTCTGTCTGTTTCTCCGTCTCTCTCTGTCTGTTTCTCCGTCTCTCTCTGTCTGTTTCTCCGTCTCTCTCTGTCTGTTTCTCCGTCTCTCTCTGTCTGTTTCTCCGTCTCTCTCTGTCTGTTTCTCCGTCTCTGTCTGTCTGTTTCTCCGTCTCTGTCTGTCTGTTTCTCCGTCTCTCTCTGTCTGTTTCTCCGTCTCTGTCTGTCTGTTTCTCCATCTCTCTCTGTCTGTTTCTCCGTCTCTCTCTGTCTGTTTCTCCGTCTCTCTCTGTCTGTTTCTCCGTCTCTGTCTGTCTGTTTCTCCGTCTCTGTCTGTTTGTTTCTCCGTCTCTGTCTGTTTCTCCGTCTCTCTCTGTCTGTTTCTCCGTCTCTGTCTGTCTGTTTCTCCGTCTCTGTCTGTCTGTTTCTCCGTCTCTCTCTGTCTGTTTCTCCGTCTCTGTCTGTCTGTTTCTCCGTCTCTCTCTGTCTGTTTCTCCGTCTCTCTCTGTCTGTTTCTCCGTCTCTCTCTGTCTGTTTCTCCGTCTCTGTCTGTCTGTTTCTCCGTCTCTGTCTGTTTGTTTCTCCGTCTCTGTCTGTTTCTCCGTCTCTCTCTGTCTGTTTCTCCGTCTCTGTCTGTCTGTTTCTCCGTCTCTCTCTGTCTGTTTCTCCGTCTCTCTCTGTCTGTTTCTCCGTCTCTCTCTGTTTGTTTCTCCGTCTCTGTCTGTTTCTCCGTCTCTGTCTGTTTCTCCGTCTCTGTCTGTTTCTCCGTCTCTGTCTGTCTGTCTGTTTCTCCGTCTCTCTCTGTCTGTCTGTTCCTCCGTCTCTCTCTGTCTGTTTCTCCATCTCTCTCTGTCTGTTCGTTTCTCCGTCTCTTTCTGTCTGTTTCTCCGTCTCTCTCTGTCTGTTTCTCCGTCTCTCTCTGTCTGTTTCTCCGTCTCTCTCTGTCTGTTTCTCCGTCTCTCTCTGTCTGTTTCTCCGTCTCTGTCTGTTTCTCCGTCTCTCTCTGTCTGTTCCTCCGTCTCTCTCTGTCTGTTTCTCCGTCTCTCTCTGTCTGTTTCTCCGTCTCTGTCTGTTTCTCCGTCTCTCTCTGTCTGTTCCTCCGTCTCTCTCTTTCTGTTTCTCCGTCTCTCTCTGTCTGTTCGTTTCTCCGTCTCTCTCTGTCTGTTTCTCCGTCTCTCTCTGTCTGTTCCTCCGTCTCTCTCTGTCTGTTTCTCCGTCTCTCTCTGTCTGTTTCTCCGTCTCTCTCTGTCTGTCTGTTTCTCCCTCTCTCTCTGTCTGTTTCTCCTTCTCTCTCTGTCTGTTTCTCCTTCTCTCTCTGTCTGTTTCTCCGTCTCTCTCTGTCTGTTCGTTTCTCCGTCTCTCTCTGTCTGTTTCTCCGTCTCTCTCTGTCTGTTCGTTTCTCCGTCTCTGTCTGTCTGTTTCTCCGTCTCTCTCTGTCTGTTTCTCCTTCTCTCTCTGTCTGTTTCTCCTTCTCTCTCTGTCTGTTTCTCCGTCTCTCTCTGTCTGTTCGTTTCTCCGTCTCTCTCTGTCTGTTTCTCCGTCTCTCTCTGTCTGTTCGTTTCTCCGTCTCTCTCTGTCTGTTTCTCCGTCTCTCTCTGTCTGTTCGTTTCTCCTTCTCTCTCTGTCTGTTTCTCCGTCTCTCTCTGTCTGTTTCTCCGTCTCTCTCTGTCTGTTTCTCCGTCTCTCTCTGTCTGTTTCTCCGTCTCTCTCTGTCTGTTTCTCCGTCTCTCTCTGTCTGTTTCTCCGTCTCTGTCTGTCTGTTTCTCCGTCTCTGTCTGTCTGTTTCTCCGTCTCTCTCTGTCTGTTTCTCCGTCTCTGTCTGTCTGTTTCTCCATCTCTCTCTGTCTGTTTCTCCGTCTCTCTCTGTCTGTTTCTCCGTCTCTCTCTGTCTGTTTCTCCGTCTCTGTCTGTCTGTTTCTCCGTCTCTGTCTGTTTGTTTCTCCGTCTCTGTCTGTTTCTCCGTCTCTCTCTGTCTGTTTCTCCGTCTCTGTCTGTCTGTTTCTCCGTCTCTGTCTGTCTGTTTCTCCGTCTCTCTCTGTCTGTTTCTCCGTCTCTGTCTGTCTGTTTCTCCGTCTCTCTCTGTCTGTTTCTCCGTCTCTCTCTGTCTGTTTCTCCGTCTCTCTCTGTCTGTTTCTCCGTCTCTGTCTGTCTGTTTCTCCGTCTCTGTCTGTTTGTTTCTCCGTCTCTGTCTGTTTCTCCGTCTCTCTCTGTCTGTTTCTCCGTCTCTGTCTGTCTGTTTCTCCGTCTCTCTCTGTCTGTTTCTCCGTCTCTCTCTGTCTGTTTCTCCGTCTCTCTCTGTTTGTTTCTCCGTCTCTGTCTGTTTCTCCGTCTCTGTCTGTTTCTCCGTCTCTGTCTGTTTCTCCGTCTCTGTCTGTCTGTCTGTTTCTCCGTCTCTCTCTGTCTGTCTGTTCCTCCGTCTCTCTCTGTCTGTTTCTCCATCTCTCTCTGTCTGTTCGTTTCTCCGTCTCTCTCTGTCTGTTTCTCCGTCTCTCTCTGTCTGTTTCTCCGTCTCTCTCTGTCTGTTTCTCCGTCTCTCTCTGTCTGTTTCTCCGTCTCTGTCTGTTTCTCCGTCTCTCTCTGTCTGTTCCTCCGTCTCTCTCTTTCTGTTTCTCCGTCTCTCTCTGTCTGTTCGTTTCTCCGTCTCTCTCTGTCTGTTTCTCCGTCTCTCTCTGTCTGTTCCTCCGTCTCTCTCTGTCTGTTTCTCCGTCTCTCTCTGTCTGTTTCTCCGTCTCTCTCTGTCTGTTCGTTTCTCCGTCTCTCTCTGTCTGTTTCTCCGTCTCTCTCTGTCTGTTTCTCCATCTCTCTCTGTCTGTTTCTCCGTCTCTGTCTGTTTCTCCGTCTCTGTCTGTCTGTTTCTCCGTCTGTCTGTTTCTCCGTCTCTCTCTGTCTGTTTCTCCGTCTCTCTCTGTCTCTTTCTCCGTCTCTCTCTGTCTGTTTCTCCGTCTCTCTCTGTCTGTTTCTCCGTCTCTCTCTGTCTGTTTCTCCGTCTCTCTCTGTCTGTTTCTCCATCTCTCTCTGTCTGTTTCTCCATCTCTCTCTGTCTGTTTCTCCGTCTCTGTCTGTTTCTCCGTCTCTGTCTGTCTGTTTCTCCGTCTCTCTCTGTCTGTTTCTCCTTCTCTCTCTGTCTGTTTCTCCTTCTCTCTCTGTCTGTTTCTCCGTCTCTCTCTGTCTGTTCGTTTCTCCGTCTCTCTCTGTCTGTTTCTCCGTCTCTCTCTGTCTGTTCGTTTCTCCGTCTCTGTCTGTCTGTTTCTCTGTCTCTCTCTGTCTGTTTCTCCTTCTCTCTCTGTCTGTTTCTCCTTCTCTCTCTGTCTGTTTCTCCGTCTCTCTCTGTCTGTTCGTTTCTCCGTCTCTCTCTGTCTGTTTCTCCGTCTCTCTCTGTCTGTTCGTTTCTCCGTCTCTCTCTGTCTGTTTCTCCGTCTCTCTCTGTCTGTTTCTCCGTTTCTCCGTCTCTCTCTGTCTGTTTCTCCATCTCTCTCTGTCTGTTTCTCCGTCTCTCTCTGTCTGTTTCTCCGTCTCTCTCTGTCTGTTTCTCCGTCTCTCTCTGTCTGTTTCTCCGTCTCTCTCTGTCTGTTTCTCCGTCTCTGTCTGTCTGTTTCTCCGTCTCTGTCTGTTTGTTTCTCCGTCTCTGTCTGTTTCTCCGTCTCTCTCTGTCTGTTTCTCCGTCTCTGTCTGTCTGTTTCTCCGTCTCTCTCTGTCTGTTTCTCCGTCTCTGTCTGTCTGTTTCTCCGTCTCTCTCTGTTTGTTTCTCCCTCTCTGTCTGTTTCTCCGTCTCTGTCTGTTTCTCCGTCTCTGTCTGTTTCTCCGTCTCTGTCTGTCTGTCTGTTTCTCCGTCTCTCTCTGTCTGTCTGTTCCTCCGTCTCTCTCTGTCTGTTCGTTTCTCCGTCTCTCTCTGTCTGTTTCTCCGTCTCTCTCTGTCTGTTTCTCCGTCTCTCTCTGTCTGTTTCTCCGTCTCTCTCTGTCTGTTTCTCCATCTCTCTCTGCCACAGACATTTCTCTGCCACAGACAACCCTATCCCATCTGTGTGAATGGGATGGGGTTGGAGTGTTCTCCACAATGCAGATTAACTGGCAGGAGACTATGGGGGCAATCCATATGGCACCCTACTCCCTGTGAGACCCTGGTCAAAAGTAGAGTACTGTGTAGGGGATAGTGTGCCATTTGGGACTGAGACTAGTGGTGAAATGTCACAGAATACAGGGGATATAACAGGTTGATCAGACAGAAGTGATGGAGATAGATCATGTAAAATGGGTAATAGAGAGAGATCATAGAAGATGAGATGTCAGAGGAATTTAGGATAGTGTGTAAATGCTGTCATTGTTGCTTTGTTGTTTCTTACTCACCTGTCCAGCTCTGAAGCTTTGTTTTCATCTTAGAGGTTTATCACTTAGAGGAGATGTCTTAAAGGGATTGTTCAGTGTAGCTTTTACAGGGCCAGGAGTGTTCCAGGTCATGTGACCTGACTAGAAAAACACCAGCAGAAACTCTGATAGTAGAACCCAGGCTGTTTGAGACAGAAAATGGAATGTAGGATGTGTTGTAAGAGTAGAATCATGATTCTGAAATACATCATCATTATTCCTCAACATTATTCAGTAGTTGAGCGAGATCCTAATTAACCTACACTGTGGTTAAAGTCCATAACCATAAAAATCTGTCATCTGAAGTCATTCCTCCTCCTGATGAATGTGTGTAATGTATAATGACTCTCCTCCACTGTGTTCTGTGTTGGTAGTATTGATCCTGCAGGGATGGTGTGTGTGTGTCTGTGTGTGTGTGTGTGCGTGCGTGCGTGCGTGCGTGCGTGCGTGCGTGTGTGTGTGTGTGTGTGTGTGTGTGCGTGCGTGCGTGTATGTTATTCTCTTCTGTCAAGCCCTACTCAGTCAGCTGCCATGGGTTTGTTATGACAGAGACTACACTACTAACATGCGCTCAAGCACATGCACATGTTACAGAAGCACATACACAGTCTTGTATAAATCCTATTTTTTCCCCTAACCCCTAATCTTAACCTGAACTCTAACCCCCCTAGAAATAGCATTTGAACTTGTGGGGACAAACAAAATGTCCATTTTGTTTACATCTACTATAGTTAAATACGCACGCACACACACACACACGCACAGGCACACACACACGCGCGCGCACACACACACACACACACACACGCACACGCGCACGCACACACAGGCACGCACGCACACACACACACAAGCGTGCGCACACACACGCACACACACATGCACACACACAGACACACAATGCATCCAGATAATGATGCTCGTATTCATGCAGTGTTCAGGAGAGGGTATTCTCTGTGTTAGCAGGTTGATTTATGGTAAGTAGCTGTGGAATCTTGAAACAAATGAAAATGGGCCAATGACTTATTCATCAAACTGTGATACTACAGCAAATAACGGTGCCTCAGTCTCTGTACAAGCATTACATTACATTAATAGTAGTTAGGATAAATGGGGGATATCTGTCTCTCTCTGTGTGTCTCTCTCTCTTTTTCTCTCTCAAATTCAAATTCAAATTCAAGCTGCTTTATTGGCATGAAAAACATTGTGTCAATATTGCCAAAGCAACAATGTATACAATATACATTGTAACAAAATTATAAATGATAGCAAATAATAATATAAAATGGTAGTAAATAATAATACAAAATTAAATACAAAAATAATAACAATAAAATGGTAACAGTCTACAGTAAACATTAATAATTATAGTAATAACAATAATAGTAATAATAAGTAAGTTACTGTTTACTATGCAGATGTTATTATTCAGTGTCCCTCAGGCTATGGCAGGAAAATACATATTTGGCTGCAAGAGGAGCCATTGCTCCTTCGCCCATGAGTATTCTTAGTTTTTCCTCTGGGTTCAATTTGTAAAAATTTGGAATATATGTAGTCATTTCTGTGAATAATGAATCTCTTTGTGAGGAATATTTATCACAGTAAAGGAGAAAGTGCATCTCTGTCTCTACCTCCCCTGTCATGCAGTGACCACATACACGCTCCTCTTTGGGTAGCCATGTCTTTTTATGTCTGCCGGTTTCTATTGCCAATCGGTGGTCACTCAGCCTGTACTTGGTAAGGATCTGTCTCTGCTTCGTATCTCTGACAGAGTAGAGATAATCAGCCAATTCATATTCTCTGTTTAGGGTCAGATAGCAATTTAGTCGGCTTTGGGATTTTGTTTTGTTTTTCCAGTATTGTAAGTATGATTCCTTTGATTGGTTCATGATTTTGTTTATTGGAATTCTTTCTTTTAAAGCAGTGCTGGTGTCAGCTTGATTGGTGAGGTCCAACACCAGCTGACTGAGAGGGCTCGTTTCTGGGCTCAGCTCTTGGGCTTGAAGTGCTTTAAATTGCAGACTCGAATTTGGACTTGAATTTAGATGTAGCCAAAATTTTAATGATCTTTTCTGTATTTTCATTATTACTGGAAAACGGCCCAATTCTGCCCTACATGCATTAGTTGGTGTATTTCTCTGGACTTGTAGAATATTCCGACAGAATTCTGCATGTAGGGTTTCAATTGGATGTTTGTCCCACATTTTAAAATCCAGTTTATTGAGTGGCCCCCAAACCTCACTTCCATAAAGTGCTATTGGTAGGATTACACTGTCAAATATTTTAGTCCAAATTCTAATTGGGATGTTGATTTTGAATAATTTCATTTTTATTGCATACATTGCTCTGCGGGCTTTTTCTTTGAGTGCATTCACTGCCATATTAAAGTTTCCCGATGCAGATATGGTCAGACCAAGGTAGGTGTAATTTTTTGTGTGTTCAATTAAGGTGTTGTTCAGGGTGAATTTACATTTTTGTTTCTGACATCTGGGTTTTTTTTGGAAAATCATGATTTTAGTTTTTTGGAAATTTACTGCCAGGGCCCAATTATGGCAATATTGCTCCAGAATATTAATGTTTTGTTGAAGACCTTCTTTGGTTGGTGATAGAAGTACCAAGTCATCAGCATATAGCAGGTATTTCACCTCTGTGTCAAATAGTGTGAGTCCTGGGGCTGGAGATTGGTCCAACATGTCTGCTAATTCATTGATATAAATGTTGAAAAGATTTGGACTCAAATTGCAGCCTTGTCTCACACCTCGACATTGTGAAAAAAATTCTGTTCTTTGGTTTTTGATTTTTATTGCACACTTGTTTTCTGTGTACATACATTTTATTAAGTCATACACCTTACCACCAAGCCCACTTTAGAGAATTTTGTAGAATAGCCCTTCGTGCCAAATCGAATCAAATGCTTTTTTAAAGTCAATAAAGCAAGCAAAGATTTTGCCCTCTTTTTTTTGGTGGACGTGTTTATTAATTAGTGTGTGTAAGGTGTATATATGGTCAGTAGTGCGATGGTTAGGGAGAAAGCCAATTTGACATTTACTTATTACATTTTTTTCTTGAAGAAAGGTTTGAATTCTTGAATTCAAAATGCTACAGAAAATCTTTCCCAAGTTACTGTTGACGCAAATTCCCCTGTAATTATTGGGGTCTGATTTGTCTCCACTTTTGTGGATAGGGGAGATGAGCCCCTGGTTCCAGACATCAGGGAAGCAGCCAGAAGTTAAAACCATGTTGAACAATTTAAGCACAGCATTTTGCAACTCAGGTGTGCTGTTTTTCAGCATTTCATTTCTGATGTTGTCTACACCACAAGCCTTTTTTGAT
>NC_048572.1:58323414-58340914 GCF_013265735.2 Oncorhynchus mykiss
TAGACACAATCCAGCTTTACAACCAGTGGTTATATGTCCGTCCAACCCTCTATTTTGTAGATGCTCTAGTCTTAGACCACATCTGTATTCAGCCCTGGCTCTAACACTGTATCATTGATGGCCATCGAGCATCCCGCTGAAGATAAATGAACGGGCCGAACAGAACCTAATAACCATTCATTCCACCTCCACAGAGGTCTGGGTACGAGCGTCATCCTGAATTCTCTTGTCATCGGAGCCTGTGTGTTTGTATATTGACTTGGACTTTTCATTTTCATGCATTCATAATGGGTCTCTCATTGCCATGCCAACTGGCCCAGCCCCCACTTTCACACCAGTACCAGTGCTTTTGTTTTCCCTCCTGCCACACCAGTCTGTTTAATGAATGCATTTTGTGCAGTGAAGTGTATGAACGTGACAAACAGGCCACATTACCAACAATCTACTATATACAATCATTTCTCATCTAAGGTGACATTTTGGTGTGATCGTGTCTTCCTCAGTCATTTTGTTTTCTGGGATTTGGTATTTTTTGGGTAGTTCTGGTTGTTTGGATAGTTATCCCATTGGACTTGGTGAATGTAATGGTTAGGTAGGTGTGTGGTTAAGTGCAATATCAACCAGCTAAACCACAGTATTGTATTTCGTCCCAGGTTTCCATGCAGAGCCGATCCACATCAACAGTGATTTTCCAGCCTAGCTGACCCCAGCAGCGTTCTCTCTCATGGGTAGGAAGGAGCCAACCCAGACAGCGAACAGAACAAGTGGAATGAATGAAGAGGAATAGAAAGGTCATGGAACATTGGTCTGTTTCAATGGTGATGTAGACCGAACATGCTGATGTTTACAGGTCAAAAGGCACGATAAATGTCCCGCCCTCACTCAGAACACACACAACACAAGATTGAATCAGTGTGGATCCCTGAACAAACATCAAATCAAATAATTTCAAATGTTATTGGTCACATACACGTGTTTAGCAGATGTTATTTTGGGTGTAGCAAAATGCTTGTGTTTCTAGCTCCAACAGTGCAGTAATACCTAACAAGTCATATCTAGCAATTTCACAACAATACACACAAATCTAAAGTAAAGGATTGGAATTAAGAATATATAAATATTGGACAAGCAATGTCAGAGCGACACAGACTAAGATACAGTAGAATAGAATAGAATACAGTACATACATATGAGATGAGTAATGCAAAATATGTCAACATTATTAAAGTGACTAGTGTTCCATTTATTAAAGTGGCCAGTGATTTCAAGTCTATGTATATAGGACAGCAGCCTCTAATGTGCTAGTGATGGCTATTTAACAGTCTGATGCCCTTGAGATAGAAGCTGTTTGTTTCTGAGTGATTCTAGCTATTATTGTGGGGTTTGAATGATCACACCATGAGCTAAGCATTACATTTGCAGACAGAATGTGTGTAATGATTCATAGTACATGTAGTGCAGATGCCTGTCTAGATGCATCTACTAAAGCTGTAGCTTGGCAATGGAAAATAAAATCCTGACAACAGAAAATGTGATTTACGGACACGCACACAAACACAAACGGGTTACCTCCCTATTACCTTTGCGTAAACCAATGTGTTTTTGCAATGTTGGACACAAGCTTTTGAGCGGGAGTGGGTGAGTGTTGTGCTGCTGCTGTGTGGATCATTATCGCAATACGTTGTGTAGGTGTGTGTTTGGTGTCGTTGTGTGTAGCAGAAGCTGTCTGTATATGTGTGTGTTGTGTGTGTGTGTGTGTGTATGTGAGTGTGTGTGTTGTGTGTGTGTGTGTGTGTGTGTGTGTGTGTGTGTGTGTGTGTGTGTGTGTGTGTGTGTGTGTGTGTGTGTGTGTGTGTGTGTGTGTGTGTGTGTGTGTGTGTGTGTGTAATTGTGGTTGTTTAGTTGAAATGTGTTGTGTGTTTGTCTCTTTGTGTGTGTCTACTTTATATATCCACTGCATGACCAAAGGTATGTGAACACCTGCTCGTCAAACATCTCATTGCAAAATCATGGGCATTAATATGGAGTTGGTCCCCCCTTTGCTGCTATAACAGCCTACACTCTTCTGGGAAAGTTTTCCACTAGATGTTGGAACATTGCTGCGGGGACTTGCTTTCATTCAACCACAAGAGAATTAGTGAGGTCGGGCACTGATGTTAGGCGATTAGGCCTGGCTCGCAGCAGGTGTTCCAATTCATCCAAAAGTTGTTTAATGGGATTGAGGTCAGGGCTCTGTGCAGGCCAGTCAAGTTCTTACACACCAATCGCAACAAACCATTTCTGTATGGACCTCACTTTGTGCACGCACGGGGGCATTGTCATGCTGAAACAGGAAAGGGCCTTCCACAAACTGTTGCCACAAAGTTGGAAGCACAGAATCATCTAGAATGTCATTATATGCTGTAGCATTAAGATTTCCCATCCCTGGAACTAAGGGGCCTAGCCCGAACCATGTAAAACAGCCTCAGACCATTATTCTTCCACCAAACTTTACAGTTGGCACTATGCATTGGAGCAGGTAGTGTTCTCCTGGCATCCATCAAACTCAGATTTGTCCGTCGGACTGGTTTCCACTGCTCCAGAGAACGCGTTTCCACTACTCCAGAGTCCAATTGCGTCGAGCTTTACACCACTCCAGCCAATGCTTGGCATTGTGCATGGTGATCTTAGGTTTGTGTGCGGCTGTTCGGCCATGAAAACCCATTTCATGAAGCTCCCGACTAACAGTTATTGTGCTGATGTCGCTTCTAGAGGCAGTTTGCTACTACAAGTTTGCTAGTACAATACTGAGTGTTGCAGTCGAGGACAGATGATTTAGCCCTCGGCAGTCCTGTTCTGTGAGCTTGTGTGGCTTACCACTTCGCTGCTGAGCTATTGTTGCTCTTAGACATTTTCCACTTCACAATAACAGCACTTACAGCTGACCAGGGCAGTTCTAGCATGGCAGAAATTTGACAAACTGACTTGTTGGAAAGGTGGCATCCTATGACGGTGCCACATTGAAAGTCGCTGAGCTCTTCGGTAAGGCCATTCTACTGCCATTGTTTGTCTATGGAGATTGCATTGCTGTGTGCTCGATTTCATACACCTGTCAGCAACGGGCTTGGCTGAAATAGCCAAGTCCACTCATTTGAAAGGGTGTCCACATACTTTTGTATATATATAGTATATATATTGTATATATATAGTGTGTGTGTGTGTGTGTGTGTGTGTGTGTGTGTGTGTGTGTGTGTGTGTGTGTGTGTGTGTGTGTGTGTGTGTGTGTGTGTGTGTGTGTGTGTGTGTGTGTGTGTGTGTGTGTATTGCATGTCTATAATGTGGGGGAGGTTGTGCTACTGCTCCAGCAGCATCATCTTTAACTCTTCTCCTTCTCTTTTCCTTCCCCAAGGTGAGGACAGTAAACAGGGATTGATTGGGTTGGGCTCCAGCCCTCCTCTGGAGCTAGCCCTGAGGGTCAGAGGTGACAGTTCTGGTACTGGGGACAGAGGCATGACAAATAAGAACTAGACAAACCTCGTAAATCCACTGTGTCGCACCGGGGCCAAGCAGTCGAGAGCTCGAGACGCTGTCCCACTCCACACCACACCATTAAAAATGACAAATGGAGCTTTGGTCGACTCTGACTCGAGAGTCGCTGTACGTTGCCATTATGTTTTCAAACGGGTTTTGCTGTATTGTACTGGTGTAGTTCATTAGACGCATCTCAGAGGGAAAAGAAAGTTGTTAGCTGTCAAGTCTTTTTTACATTTTTGTTTTGTTTGATAAAGGGTAGGAGTGAGGATAATGGGGGATGGAGGGAGGGAGGGCCAAAATCAAGATATAGGGGGATGGAGTTGGAAGGCAGGTTGAAATAGGATGAAGCAGGCTTTTCCTAGAAGACCCAGACTGGCAGACTAAAGCATCAACACTGTTTCAGCTCTACCACAGCCTTTCAATTCCCGGGGGAGTGTGCTGCCTAAACTGGAGTTGTCATCTAGCCTGAAAATTCTATCCTGGAGTCACCCAAGCATGGTGACCTGAAGCCCTGGTTCGATGTCACATAAATGTAAAGAGCCCAAACCCGAAAAAAAGGCAGATTTCTAAATCACAGTCGGCCCTGTATTGATTTAAACTGGTGTTGAGAACAATGCACTGGGATAGCGCAACGGATAGGACTGCCGTGCTTCTAGGTCTTAGGAAACTTTGCAGGGTTTTGTTTTTTATGTGTTATTTCTTACATTATTAGCCCAGGAATATTTGTTGTGCTATTACATACAGCCGGGAAAGCTTTTGGATATCAGAGCGGCAGTAACTCACCATTATTACCAACATTACGACCAGGAATACGAATTGTATTCATTCCCAAATTGTATCCTTTGTTCGTATCCCTCAGGGCTATTGAACTGATTCCAGAGACTGATCCAAAACACTGCTGGAGGAAAAGAGTTACTCAGTGTGGACTTCTAGTCCGACTCAGGAGGCGCGCACACCACCCACTGCTTCCGAGTATATTACCGGCCAATGTTCAGTCTCTGGATAATAAAATTGAGACATCAGGGATTGTAACATACTCTGTTTCACTGTGATTGTGATAACATACAAGAACTCAAGTCCTTCTGTTCACCCGAAATAGAATACCTCACAATAAAATGCCGACCATATTACCTCCCAAGAGAATTCTCTTCGGTTATAATCACAGCCGTGTTTATTCCCCCTCAAGCCGGTACCACGACGTCCCTCAAAGAACTTCACTGGACTTTATGCAAACTGGAAACCACATATCCTGAGACCGCATTTATTGTAGCTGGGGATTTTAACACAGCAAATTTGAGGGAAACGCTACCAAAATTCTATCAACACATTGACTGTAATACTCACGTGGCTAAAACACTTGACCACTGCTACTCCAAATACCGGGATGCCTACAAGGCCCTCCCCCGCCCTCCCTTCGGCAAATAGGATCACGACTCCATTTTGCTCCTCCCTTCCTATAGGCAGAAACTCTAACAGGAAGTAGCCATGCTAAGGACTTTCAATGCTGGTCTGACC
Source organism: Oncorhynchus mykiss (assembly GCF_013265735.2). Classification (NCBI taxonomy): domain Eukaryota; kingdom Metazoa; phylum Chordata; class Actinopteri; order Salmoniformes; family Salmonidae; genus Oncorhynchus; species Oncorhynchus mykiss. The sequence goes on from NC_048572.1 coordinate 58,328,443, forward strand.
AATCGGAATCCATGCTTCAAGATTGTTTTGATCACGCTGCCTGGGATATGTTCCGGGTAGCTTTTCAAGAACAACATAGACGAACACACTGATACTGTGACTGAGTTTATCAGGAAGTGTATAGGAGATGTTGTACCCACTGTGACTATTAAAACCTACCCTAACCAGAAACCGTGGATAGATGGCAGCATTCACACAAAACTGAAAGTACGAACCATCGTATTTAATCATGTCAAGGTGACTGGGAATATGGCTGAATACAAACAGTGTAGTTATCCCCTCCATAAGGCAATCCAACAGGAAAAACATCAGTATAGAGACGAAGTGGAGTCGCAATTCAACGGCTCAGACTCGAGACATATGTGACAGGGTCTACAGACAATCACGGACTACAAAGGGAAAACCGGCCACGTAGCGGACACCGACGTCTTGCTTCCAGACAAACTAAACACCTTCTTCGGCCACTTTGAGGATAACACAATTCCATCGACGCGGCCCACTACCAAGAACTGTGGGCTCTCCTTCTCCGTGGCCGATGTGAGTAAGGCATTTAAGGAAACAACATGTCCACTTTGCTGATCCTCAACACTGGTGCCCCACAAGGATGTGACCTCAGCATACCTCCAACTCAATCATCAAGTTTGCAGATGACACAACAGTAGGCCTGATTACCAACAATGATGAGACAGCCTACAGGGAGGAGGTGAGGGCCCTGGGAGTGTCGTGCCAGGAAAATAACCTCTCACTCAACATCAACGAAACAAAAGAGCTGATTGTGGACTTCAGGAAACAGCAGAGGGAGCACCCCCCTATCCACATTGATGGGACTGCAGTGGAGAAGGTGGAAAGATTCAAGTTCCTCGGCGTACATATCACTGACAAACTGAAATGGTCCACCCACACAGACAGTGTGGTGAAGAAGGCACAACAGCGCTTCTTCAACCTCAGGAGGCTGAAGAAATGTGGATTGGCACCTAAGACCCTCACACAATTTTACAGATGCACAATTGAGAGCATCCTGTCAGGCTGTATCGCCGCCTGGTAGGGCAACTGCACAATCTGCAACCGCCGGGGTCTCCAGAGGGTGGTGCGGTCTGCCCAACGCATCACTGGGGGCAAACTACCTGCCCTCCAGGACACATACAGCACCCGATGTCACAGGAAAGCCAAAAAGATAATCAAGGACAACAACCACCTGAGCCACTGCCTGTTCACACCGCTACCATCCAGAAGGCAAGGTCAGTACAGGTGCATCAAAACAGGGACTGAGAGACTGAAAAACAGCTTCTAACCTCAAGGGCATCAGACTGATAAATAGCCATCACTAGCACATTAGAGGCTGCTGCCCTATATACATAGACTTGAAATCACTGGCCACTTTAATAATGGAACACTAGTCACTTTAATAATGTTTACATATTTTGCATTACTCATCTTGTATGTATATACTGTATTCTATCCTATTCTCCTGTATCTTATTCTAGGCCGCTCTGACATTGCTTCTCCAAATATTTATATATTCTCAATTCTATTCCTTTACATTAGATTTGTGTGTATTGTGTGTGTTGTTGTGAAATTGTTAGATATTACTTGTTTGGTATGACTGCACTGTCGGAGCTAGAAACACAAGCATTTCGCTACACCTACAATAACACCTGCTAAATGTGACAAATTAAATTTGATTTGATACGACGAAGGCGGGTGGCAGCAGTGAGGAGACGAGAAAACAGCCCTTGTGTTAGAAACGCGAGGAGAGAGGAAAACTCTTAGTTGTCATCAACTGAATAACCAACTAAAAGTAGGCCAATGCATTTGAAGGCATACACAGTATCAAAATGTTTCTTCTTCTGAAACTCCCAAAGTCATATCCAACCTTTATACTAAATTTAGAGCAATCACCGCATGTGGTCAACTGAATGATAAATTCACAGATTGTTTTTGTAAGATTTGATTTATTGATTTATTTGAAACAATACAAAACATACACATTCAAACGACAATATGCAGACAGCCACAAACATCCACAACATCACCCCTGCCCAGATCCACATCTCCAGGGCCAGCAGCGTTTTGACTGGGACAGCGCTGCCTTGAGACAAGCTGGAGAGCTCATCTTGATAAATCAATCAATGTCGGATTTTGGTCTGCACTGAATCTCTGCTTGGATATTTGGTAAGCCTGATTCCAAGAACACAGGATGAGATGTTACTATCCTTTGTGCAAGCACTTCCAAGAGTTAATGAACAGTGAGCCTGGTGAAATTTGGGGAGCGCATCGTCAGTAGTATACCTTTGGTTCCTAGGGTGTTTCGGCCTTTCACACTATACACCCTCCCCAAAGGCGGCCAGCGACAGGGTGATCAATCCTACGCTTGCGTCCCATTCCCAATTAGTCATAGGAGTTGCCTTGTTGTTGATAGCCAACATCCCATGGGACTATGCATGGCAGGGGCGTCCTCCTCCCTGAGTCAAGCATTGTTGACCGCATACCTCCTGGCCCTCTCACTTCGGGGCCCAGCTGGGGTCTTTCCTGCAATTAGGCCGGGAAAATGTTAGCTAAGTTGAGGTCAGTGCTCAGGATCATCTTCATCTTAGTTTGCTCATGCTATATATTAGCACTGATCAGTACATTTTGCTAGCATGTTACGTAGCTTAACAAGTGGATTTTTGCTCTTCACTCGAGTACTATCCTGTCTTACTGTTGAGATTGTCTGAGATTCGCTGTATCTGCTTCGACGTAGTGTCGCCATGAGTGACTGAACAACGAGCCAATCACAGCGCAACTCGAGAAGATTACCAACGCCTACGCTCTGTATTTTCCGCTGGCTGCCCTTCCACCACAGATAGCACTGAGCTAGGCTGAAACACCTGCATTTTGGAGCTGCCTTACTCAAGAAAGAGACCATGTTAGTACATTGCTTGCAAACTCTATATGTGACACAAATGAATTAGAAAATAAAATACAATACAGGCACATTTTTTGCGAAACAGGTGGCTCTGCCCCACCTTCACTGAATGACTGGTCGCCACTGTATCTATGTATCCCATTTATATGCCCCATGTTACAAGGCTCTGTACACCGTTCCTGGAAGCTAAAAATATCCCAGTTCTTCCATGGCCTGCATACTCACCAGACAATGTCACCTACAGCCTGATCAACTCTATGCGAAGGAGATGTATCCCGCTTTCTGAGTTAAATGGTGGTCACATTAGATTCTGACTGGTTTTCTCATTCACACCCTTAACTTTCTTAAGGTATCTGTGATCAACAGTTGCATATCTGTATTCCCAGTCATGTGAAATCCATAGATTAGGGCCTAATGAGATTATATAAATGTTCCTTATGTGATGTGTAACTCAGAAAAATTGTTTAAATTGTTGCATGTTGCGTATTTTTTTGTTTGTTTAGTATATTTCTACATTAATGTTACTGTTCCTGTATAACTTTTCTTGTCTGTAGTCTTTGCCACCTGATTTCTGTATGCCTAGTCTATTTCGTCTATAGGGGAAATGGCGATCGCTACAGGATCGATTCAGGGCCCTGGCCTAAACCACATATCCTTTTCCTTAAAACTCTTCTATCGAGAAGCAAAACAAAGTGGCTAAACTCATGAGCCAAGGGAATAAATGCACAATCTCATTGTGAATGCGAATATTAGGAATCAGAGAACAAAGCCGGGTGCGGAGCTGTCCAGTGCTGAAATCTTGATTAGCAGGCGCTGGCCAAGCCGCATTACCTGCCCGTGCTGAACGATATAGGCCTATGCTATGGTTTCCCATATTGCCAAATATTTTACATTATTTCTGTTTGTGTAGGCTACTGTGTGCATGATTTCTCTATTGTACTATGTAATGGATACGGCGTATACCTCCACTATACTACTTTGATATGCATCAGTGGGGATTAAGAAGAGAGATTACGCAATGAAAAAAAGTGACGAGCCCGTTATTATTGGCAAGTAGGAAGCGAAAGTGCACAACTACACAACCGTTTACAACGACACCGCTAACAAAACAGTCCGACTATCCTAGTTCGACAGTAAACAAACATAATGAAATACACAGCATGTATATCACCTACATATTCACAGAGAGAGAGAGAGAGAGGGAGAGAGAGAGAGAGAGAGAGAGAGAGACTATACAGCAGCAGACAAGTGCAGTAATAAAATGGGACAAATTATTGTGTTATAAAATAAATATAGTGGCTGAAGTGTTCAGTCCGACAGTCCAACCTCATGAAATAATCAATATATTATCCGATCAGATCCACCACTCCTACTCAAAGGAGCGACCTGCAGTACAGGCACAACAGGTGGATTCAGAACCATGGTCAGCGTATCCGCAGGACATCAGCTCCGCACTGGATCTGAATATGCGCAAACAGCTCTATAGCACTATTGCACAAAGAAGCAAGGAAGAATAGAAAGCCCTGAAAGGGTTTTCATTAAGCCCATATGAAAACAGCCACACACAATACAATACAATATACTGTATCTTGAACTGTACGGCAGGTATAAAATGAATAGCTGACTTTGAATAAGCAAACACTACTGTATAGGCAGGCATTCAGGCATGGAAACATGACATCATTATACATAATACCACTGCTGGTATGAATACAATATCTCACTTTGAATTAAGCACATACAGTATAGACCTGTCTTATCAAGGCAAACATGAACACATTTGGCTAAATCATAAATAAACCGTTTTTAGGCCTATTTTTCTGGTGTGTTTCACGTTTTACAGCAGAAGGCGTAGACACCTAGGCTTGGTGTTGAAGATTACGATTATTTCATCATAGACCAGAGTCAATGAGTTCCCTTTCAAAGGACAACAGAGCTAGATTGTTGAGACGTGCAAGATCTGAGCGATGTGTTGATGCTGCCTGTAGTGGAGAAGAGTATCCCAACACTTCATGAAGTCATAGGAAGAGTGATGCTGGCCCTTAGTAGTCTATTGATGTCCAAAACTTCAATAAGGGATGGGAATTCCTGACCTCCCCCACTTTCCCGACGCAGTTGCTGAATAAACACCTTTTAAATGTCTGGACTCATGAGTCTAGCTTTTTTTGGGCAGCGGCTCTAGAAGATTTTGAATTTTTTGATCATATTTTGATATGAATAAAACAAATAAAAGTGCCCTATTCACTCTTCACTCTCCCTATGTTCACGTACTGCTATGTCCCGTTTGTTACATATCCAGAACCACTTAATAGTTGTCGTGTAGCGGGAATACAACAGGCATGTCAGAAAAGGAGATCCATGCCCTGCAATGTTATTATGATTTAGGCCTTAAAGTAAATACATATTTTAGGCGACATGCTGCTATGCGATCTCCTTACCAACCAACAACAAATGCATATGTTGCAGCCTATCGTTACTCTTACGCGTTCATGTTTTTATTAGCCAACTATAATTATCATTCTCCTGCATCAAACATCTACATTTCTCCCCAAACAAATATAATTGCTTACGATACAGTTTATCAACCGTTAGAAGTTGTGCATGTGCATGGTCTGAGATTTGCGTGGAGATACGCACACTTTCCTTTCAAGATCAAAATGGTTCAATTCCAACATTTGCGGGAAAACTTGTGCACATAAGGTTTAGTCTTTTTTTGTGCGGATGCACCTTTGATAAATTATGCCCCTGGCGCCGCTGGTGGCTGCAGCTGCTGCTGAGAGCAGTATTAAAAGGTGTGTAGACACGCACAGTATTTTTTCTTATTCTTAATACAGCGCGGCAAGCCTGAAACCCGCCCGGCCCAAAATCAATTAGCAGAATTGGTGTCAGGTGTCAATAAGACAGTCGGGCCCCGTTGGTTTCGTCCTGAGAATGAGAACTCCATGCTGGAACAACCAACCCCAGCCAGGTGTAGGGGTTTGGGTGTTATTGATGATCGACCCCCTCTTCCAGATCCCGGTCCCCCAGCACATTCATAGGGAAACAACCCTTTGTGTCCCCCAGCTGTTGCAGCATGTGCACTCATGATCTCACAACAGGACGAGGGTGTGAGGAGAGGGGCAGCGACGGGGAGATCTAACTAGGAGATGGCTGTGGACCTTTTGCCAAGGCTACTAAGACTAGTCCGAATGCAAATGAGGTCTGGGGTTCTGATGAAGGTCATAGGGGAGGGAGGGTGCCAAGGCACGCGCCGGCCCTAAGACACTGGGGTGGAGGAAGGTGCGGGATGTGGGACTGTGGTAAGACAGAAGCCCAATGCTGTTTCTCCCCCTTCTTCCTGAACTGTACATTTTACATTTGAACACTCCCCCCTCATAGATTTTTAGGCAACAGACTGGTGTAAGGAATGGGGGGGGGGGGGGGGGGGGGGGGAGAATTAATTTTAGCAAAATGCAAACGCCAATCAAATGCTTTTTGATATTTGAAGTGAATTAGGTGAATGGGAGTGAATACGTCTACTCTTTCGTGGGAGAAAGGGGGTAAAAGCAATTGGAGTAGAGAGGAGGAGTTAATGGGAGAGAAGAGGAGAGAGAGAAAGCTGAAAAATGGAGGTCCTTTATATTTTTTGGGGGAAACATTTAATGTAATATCCAATCAAGACCAATTGGTGGTGCTATTCTACTTCGATGAGGCGGTCGAGGTTTCAAATAGGTCAGGGAAAAGTTTGGTGTTTTCACAACGCAGGGAGGAGCAGACCAGTGGCGATTGGTTAACGATTTTCACTTTTCAATCTGTGATTGGCCCTGCCGATTTAGCCGTGTGTGAGGAGGTTGTCTCGCCCCCCTCCTCTCGTCCTCACTACCCCAATCCATCCCCTATACACTCCGCGAGGTCCTACGCTAGTTGTCACATACTCTTTACTACGGCTTGAAATGTGACTCTCACAACACGGGTTTACCGACTGGAATGCACCGCTCTGTGACAACTGAAGGGATTTTTTTGTGCGCGCAAATCCTGCGTGGTTCTCAGTGGATATAGGCTGTGTGGACTATACATTCCTGCCATGACTGTGGATTTGTTTGCGGTTTTATGGGTCATCATCACCACCACGGTTTCTGCGATGGAAGGTAGGCTAAATGATTGATATTTTCATTGCTCTGTTTTTATGGTAGGACCATGGAACGAAATTGAATAATGCTACGCGCCGGAGCTCCCACGGGCTCTCTCGCGCTCTCTTTCCCCTGGAACTCCACATTGTATCCGCGAGAGCGTGCGCTCTGTGCTGTCAGAGGGAGTACAAGGGATGCGATGCACGTGGACCCTCTCTACACCCTGTCCAGTTATTTTATAATTCATCAGAATTGGATGGGAGAGTAGGGGTCTGTGGTGGTCTGGTTCTTCTGGGCTGCAGACAGTGCAGTTAGACCATGTCCCATTCTCCCTTTGAATACATCCTGGCCATAATGTTTCCATTACACTTTTAAAATGGGGAGCTTACTTTTATTTGTTTTATTGTGGTATGTTATTGTGCTATGAAAGAATTGGTCATCTTTCTAGGCTAGGCTACACTCTTAGAAAAAAAGGTTCTGGATAGAACTAAAAATGGTTATATTGCTTTTCATATATGGCACCCCTAAAGGTTCTATATATGACCATTTTGTAGGGTTCTTTGATCAGAATCCCAGAGATTCTTCTTCACTGAACCAAAGTTGTTTCCGTTTAGAACCCTTGGGTCCCATATAGCGTTCTATAGATATCTTAACGTTCTATATATAGCGTTCTATATGGAACCAATTTCGGTTATATATAGAACCTTAACGGGCGCCATATTTGAAGCAGGCATAGAACCTTTATTCTCTAAGATTGTACATCAGTTTTGAAACACTATCTGTGACTTAACCCGGAGAGATGCTTCTCCACCGGCAAGTGTTTGCGCCTGAGTGTAGATCTCTCCTCTCAAAAACTCGGTGTTATTCGGGTCACGTCCTGTCATAGGCGAATAATTCGTTTTTAGCGCCAACTCCGAGCAACAGTAGGATAAATATCAGGCGATTTTGAATTGGCGGAGGGATTTGATAGATGGCTGCTCAAACTGTTTAGCGACCGTAATGACTCCGCCAGATCAAACGATGCTGACCGGGTGACGGGTGGTGATGAGGCCTTTCCAGATCAGGACAATTAATACAATAGGATCAATTTCTCTCTCTGTCTGTCTGGTCCTCTTTGGCACACAAATGCGCACAGACAGACATACATACAGACATACCACACACACTGTGTAGGCTAAATCAACAGACAAGTCTGCCGCCATCATCAGTAGCTAAAAGCCTATCTTAGGCTTTAACTTACTTTCTATTTCCTGTGTAGAAGCTGCGGGACTAGAGCACTAGACATCCAGTATGTGATGCATGCACATTATGCTACAGTCTTTTTGATTTGGAACATCTACCTTTGTTCACTTTGCTCACACACTTGCCAAAGCAAATGGCCTGGTGTGGTTCTCTGCTTAACATAGACAAGTGGAATGAATTAAAGACTAGGAAGTGAAGTGGGTGTTACATGATCATAGTACCTCTGTTTCATCTTCTTCTCTTCATAATGATTACAACTCTCAGGCTGCCAGGGGAGCTCAGTGTTGCTATGTAATTCAGTGGTGGCTGACAACCTGCTTGTTTCTATTTATCATATTCTATCGCACGCACACACACACACACACACATACACATACACATACACACACACACACACACACACACACACAACCCATTGGACATCTTATCCGCTTCCCAAATCCCAGACAGTCGCTCTAAAGGTCTCTCTAGAAAGACAAAGCTGGCTATTGGGTTGAACAGATGGGTATGGGAGACACACTAGGTTACCGGGGCAACACCAGGGCTGAGAGTGATTTCCTTGTTTAGGCTGGTTAATTGAAAGGAGATTGTCTCACGGGCAGGTTAAGATGTTAACTGATCTGATCTCCAATCTGTTGCCCTCACACTCTCTCTCTCTGTGTATGTGTGTGTGACAGGATACGGCCCTGGCCACATTATCCCTGCCCAGATCCGTGTCACCCGTAATTTGATTATCTGTCCCTAATCACCACATCAGTCCCGTAATCACAAACAATGTGACAGAGATCACTGTTTGCGTGTGTGTGTCTTGGGGGCACCACTGACCATATGGACAGATTGGTGATGATGAATAGAGAGTAGCCCCCCCCCCCCCCCCAATCAGTCTGCCAGGGGGAAGGGCTACTGCTGTGTTTGGGGGGCACCACTGACCATATGGACAGATTGGTGATGATGAATAGAGAGTAGCCCCCCAATCAGTCTGCCAGGGGAAGGGCTACTGCTGTGTTTGAGGGGGCACCACTGACCATATGGACAGATTGGTGATGATGAATAGAGAGTAGCCCCCCAATCAGTCTGCCAGGGGAAGGGCTACTGCTGTGTTTGGGGGGCACCACTGACCATATGGACAGATTGGTGATGATGAATAGAGAGTAGCCCCCCAATCAGTCTGCCAGGGGAAGGGCTACTGCTGTGTTTGAGGGGGCACCACTGACCATATGGACAGATTGGTGATGATGAATAGAGAGTAGCCCCCCAATCAGTCTGCCAGGGGAAGGGCTACTGCTGTGTTTGAGGGGCACCACTGACCATATGGACAGATTGGTGATGATGAATAGAGAGTAGCCCCCCAATCAGTCTGCCAGGGGAAGGGCTACTGCTGTGTTTGAGGGGCACCACTGACCATATGGACAGATTGGTGATGATGAATAGAGAGTAGCCCCCCAATCAGTCTGCCAGGGGAAGGGCTACTGCTGTGTTTGAGGGGCACCACTGACCATATGGACAGATTGGTGATGATGAATAGAGGGTAGCCCCCCAATCAGTCTGCCAGGGGAAGGGCTACTGCTGTGTTTGAGGGGCACCACTGACCATATGGACAGATTGGTGATGATGAATAGAGAGTAGCCCCCCAATCAGTCTGCCAGGGGAAGGGCTACTGCTGTGTTTGAGGGGGCACCACTGACCATATGGACAGATTGGTGATGATGAATAGAGAGTAGCCCCCCAATCAGTCTGCCAGGGGAAGGGCTACTGCTGTGTTTGAGGGGGCACCACTGACCATATGGACAGATTGGTGATGATGAATAGAGAGTAGCCCCCCAATCAGTCTGCCAGGGGAAGGGCTACTGCTGTGTTTGAGGGGGCACCACTGACCATATGGACAGATTGGTGATGATGAATAGAGAGTAGCCCCCCAATCAGTCTGCCAGGGGAAGGGCTACTGCTGTGTTTGAGGGGCACCACTGACCATATGGACAGATTGGTGATGATGAATAGAGAGTAGCCCCCCAATCAGTCTGCCAGGGGAAGGGCTACTGCTGTGTTTGAGGGGCACCACTGACCATATGGACAGATTGGTGATGATGAATAGAGAGTAGCCCCCCAATCAGTCTGCCAGGGGAAGGGCTACTGCTGTGTTTGAGGGTCTCCCTAAACATGTTACTACAGCTATGATAGGTTCAGGTTGGATATGGAGCTACAGCTGGACATAAATCACTTTGCTACTTCTATAGATTTCAACCATCCGACTGACTGAACAACCTCTTACTGTGGTCGTCTCTGTCCCCTGTCATGCTGTGTCATCTACACGGCTGACATCTATTATCTCTCCTCAATGGAGCGAGGGATGGAGCCAAAGTGGAGGATGAAGAGTGGATGGCTAAACAGAGCATTAGAGCTGAGCAGCAGGCGAGTGTATGAAAGGTGGACGAGGTCATCTGAACTGTGTTGCTCCCGGCAACCTCATGTTTGTGTAAAGGAGGTGGTTTGGCGAAACTCGACTGAGAACTGAAGACTCGCGTTAACTCCCCAGGCTGAGATGTGGGGGATGGCCGTAGACACGTGGTGGCGGCAGGGTAGCCTAGTGGTTAGAGCGTTGGACTAGCAGCTGAAAGGTTGCAAGGTACAAATCTGTCGTTCTGCCCCTGAACAGGCAGTTAACCCACTGTTCCTAGGCCGTCATTGAAAATAAGAATTTGTTCTTAACTGACTTGCCTGGTTAAATAAAGGTAAAATAATCAAAATATCACACCGTGACTGTCTGTCTGGCTGATGGCAGCCATGGCGTCACTGAAAGATCATGGTGTCACAGAGACCAGGGCAGAATACCCTGATCCTATCAACTGTTTTGATTATGCGACGTGAGGACTGGCTGGCTGTAGCTGTGGGTACTCGTGAGGGATAGTTTGAGGGCTTTGTGGATGCAACCACCCACTGACACAGGCATGTACACACACACACACACACACACCATGGCAGAGGTGAGGAGAGGAGAGGAAACGGTAGATTAATCCTGCCTGATCACTAGAAATAGACAGCGATTTTGGATGTTTGAACATTTCCTGAGAACGTTGATATACTCTATGCCTTCTTCAGGCACTCAAAACAACAAAACATTTAAAGGAATAACCAGCACCAGGCATGAACTCACAAAGCTCGGAGCCGGAGCGCGCCGCTTGGAAGACTGCTCCTCCACAGTTCACAATGCTCTAGTAAGACATGAGAATACTTGATGATCGTTTTTAATTCTTTTGTTTTACGCCTTTCCCAAACCATAGCCTTAACCTTAACCACTCGGAATGAATACCTAACCTTAACCACTCGGAATGAATACCTAACCTTAACCACTCGGAATGAATACCTAACCTTAACCACTCGGAATGAATACCTAACCTTAACCACTCGGAATTAATCCCTAACCTTAACCACTCGGAATGAATCCCTAACCTTAACCACTCAGAATGAATACCTGACCTTAACCACTCGGAATGAATACCTAAACTTAACCACTCTGAATGAATACCTAACCTTAACCACTCAGAATGAATACCTAACCTTAACCACTCGGAATGAATACCTAACCTTAACCACTCTGAATGAATAACTAACCTTAACCACTCTGAATGAATACCTAACCTTAACCCTGTGGTTTCTGTTTTAACCCTGTAACCATGCAGAACTAATGCGTCAAAAATAGAAATTCAGCCGCAATGTGTCGAATTTCGAAGGGAAACTATGAGGACTTGTTGGATAAGTCACCATGCGCTTTAGCTGGGCGGAAGGAGGGAGGAGAGAGGAGAGAGGAGGGAGGAGAGGAGATGCATTTGCATGCCATTAGAGAAAAAATACATGTGCAGTGTCCCATTTCTCCCTCTCTCCCTCCCTCTCTCTGTCTCTCTGTTGCTCTCTTTCTCTATCCCCTCTCTCTCCCCATTCTCCCTTTCTCTCTGTCTCTCTGTCGCTCTCTTTCTCTACCCCCTCTCTCTCCCCTTTCTCCCTTTCTCTCTGTCTCTCTGTCGCTCTCTTTCTCTACCCCCTCTCTCTCCCCTTTCTCCCTTTTTCTCTGTCTCTCTGTCGCTCTCTTTCTCTACCCCCTCTCTCTCCCCTTTCTCCCTTTCTCTCTGTCTCTCTGTCGCTCTCTTTCTCTACCCCCTCTCTCTCCCCTTTCTCCCTTTCTCCCTTTCTCTCTGTCGCTCTCTTTCTCTACCCCCTCTCT